>NC_134578.1:18915000-19022500 GCF_050947875.1 Dermacentor variabilis | reverse complement strand
GATCTCAAAGACTATGGTTTTGACGACTGCATGGGGTGGAAACGATTACGTAAGCCGGAGTCACGTCATGATGTCAGGTTCTACCCACCACCTATGTCTATAAAGGAACTGAAAGTCGGGCTAGCTGGTCTTGATTCACTGATTGATCAACGGCATTTCCAGGGCAGGAAATGACACTGATGACAAAGAAGCACATCTCTGTCCGTGTGTGCTTCTTTGTCGTCCGTGTCGTTTGATGCACTGGAAAATCTGTTTGGAGGCGCACCTATTTCTATGACGTATTTCTGGCGTGACCTTGCTTGACTTTGCATGAAGAGCCTGAGCTCCGAGATTAGCTTTTTTTTTTTACCCAGAGAGAGGTACCCTCACTGCAGCTGCTTTACCGTTCAAGAGTTTCCCGAGGAATTGCCTCTTCTGCAGCCTGGCAACAGCTAACGAATCCAACAACACCGCTCCAACATGAAAATCCCGATGATGATATCACGCCCTCACTGCCTGTGGAAACAAAGCAAAAGATCACGCTTCGTCCAACCGGGCCTGCCGGAACAGCACTTGCGCTCCCGACCCTAAAGCCGCGAACTTTTTGCTCTCAGCATTGCCCTAGAGATTTAATCTCCATACAAGGCGTGCGACGGTGGGTACATAGGCCGGCCGCTTCGTAATTAATTTCGGCCGCCGGCAAAAGAAGTCTTCATGCTCTACACCCCGGCCGTCTTTCAATGTTACTCCTACTCATCACAATCTTTCATCTTGTTCGCTCAAATATTTCCTTATTTCCTCTTTATTTGCTGTAACTTACCGCCCTGTAGGCCACGCGCATAGCATATCTAGATCTTCGCGCTTTTGCCCCGACTTCATTACTTAACGTTCCTTATATTCTCTCGATACATTATCCGCGCAAGAGGCCTAGTACTTACTTTTTTTCCTTGTTTTGTTTCCTGTAACCGCGTTGTGTGTTACATGTATTATTTATTTAGAACTTCTCGTATTTACACCGACTTTATTGTTTCTCGTTTATTTTATTCTGTTTAATGTAATCTTCTCGGAAGTCTGGCAAGGCAATGAGAACGTCACGTATGATGGGATCTCATCTTCGGAGGGCTTTGCCGTTAGTATATAGAAACCCACAGGCATCGATGTTTGGACGTCTTCTTACGTGCACAAAGCGGCTGGGTCCCGCTATCTCATTTTCACGGTAAACGGAGCGAGGAAGGTCCGCGGCTGTCCTAGTTTCGCTTGCGAAATTCTTCAGACACCGTATGTGCCGATCAACACTTCTCCCCCTCCTTCCCCTCCCCCCCCCATCTTTCATTCCCCCATGCTCCCAGCCCAACCTCCCAGCACTACAGTCGCCACCCTCTGCCATAAAAATGTGAACCTGTGTTGCAAATGTAAATGTCAACTTTATGGTGAGTCGGGTGTTTGATCGAATTTCGCCTTGAATCGTCTGTGCACATTTGAAAGTTTCTAGAAAAATTAGTAGAGTGAATTCTGCCGATAGAATTTGTGGGTGCTGCAATTATGTCGGCACAGCCAGGCGGCGAAAGGTGAATTTGCGTAAACTTCGGCCTTATGGCTAGAAACGGCTTTGTGACTTTAGAAATTGGTCATTTTCAAGCAAATTTGTTCGTTATCTGGAACTATGGACAACGATTATGCATACGCACGGAAATCTGTGGCATTCATGTGTTTAGAGAAATACGTTTACTTATAATTTTAGAAAAGTATGATGAAAAGTGAGAAAAGTAAAAATATGATGACATGGATGTGATCCATCATCAACATCATCATCATAATCATCATCATCCGCCGCCTATTTTCCATCATCGCAGGCCTCTCCCTGCCATCTCCAATTACCCCTGTCCCGCGCCAACCGATTCCAACTAGCGACCATGAATTTCCTAACTTCACCGCTCCACCTAGTCTTCTACCGTCCTCGACTGCGTTTCCCTTCTCTTGGTAGCCATTCTGTAACCCTAATGGTCCAACGGTTATCTAACCTGCGCATTACATGACCTGCCCAGCTCCATTTTTTTTTCTCTTGATGTCAATTATAATGTCATCTAAATGCGAAAACACCCGTGTGCTTAGATTTAGGCGCACGTTAAAGAACCCCAGGTGGTCGAAATTTCCGGAGTCCTCCACTACGGCGTGCCTCATAATCAGAAAGTAGTTTTGGCACGTAAAACCCCATAATTTAATTTTAATAATATCATCTATACCCGTTTGTCTCTTAACGTTATACCTGGAATTCTTCGTTCCATCGCTCTTTGCACGGTCCTTAACTTGGTCTCAAGCTTCTTTCTCAATCTCCAAGTCTCTGCCCCGCATGCCCGCACCGGTAAGATTCACTGATTGTACACATTACTTTTCAATGATAATGGTAAGCTTCCAGTCACGAGTTGACAATGTTTGTCGCATGCGATCCAACCCATTTTTATTTTTCTATGAGTTTCCGTCTCTTGATCAGGGTTCCCCGTGATTAGATGACCTAGGTAAACGCATTCCTTCACAGACTCTAGAGGCTGACTGGCGATCCTGAACTCTTGTTCTCTTGGAAATCTATTCATCATTATTTTTGTCTTCTGTGTATTAATCTTCAATCCCCTCTTACACTCTCTCTGTTAAGGTACTCAATCATTTGTTGTAACTCGTCTGCAGTGTTGCTGAATAGAACAATGTCATCGGCAAACCGAAGGTTGCTGAGATATTCGCCGTCAATCCTTACTCCTAAGCCTTCCCAGTTTAATAGCTTGAATACTTCTTACAAGCACGCAATGAAAAGGATTGGAGAGATTGTGTCTCCCTGTCTGATCTCTTTCTTTATAGGTATATTCCTCCTTGTGTAGAATTAAGGTGGCTGTGGAATCTCTGTAGATGTTTTCTAAGGTAATTACGTAAGTGGTCTGTACTCCATGATTACGCAATGCTTCTGTGACTGCTGGTATCTCTACCGAATCAAATGCCTTTTCGTAATCTATGAACGCCTTATAGAGAGGCTCATTGTAGTCTGCGGATTTCTCGATAACCTGATTAATGACATGGATGTGATCCATTGTAGAGCATCCCTTCCTGAATCAGGCTGTTCCCTTGGTTGGATAAAGTCCAATGTTGCCCTTATTCTATTGCAAAGCATCTTGGTGAATATTTTATATAAAACTGGGAGTAAGCTAATGGACCTGTAATTTTTCAATTATTTAACGTCTCCTTTTTTGTGGATTAGTATAACTTTTGTATTATATCAGTTTTCTGGGGCCCTTGCAGTCGATAGACAGCCGCCAGTTTTCCAAGCAATATGTCTTCTCCATCTTTGATTAAATCGAGTGTTGTTCCATCTTCTCCTGCCGCTCTTCCTCGTTTCATGTCTTGCAAGGCTGTTGTGACCTCATCGATAGTTAGAGAAGGAGTTTCTGTATTCTGTTCGTTACTGTTTCTAATGGAGGTATCCTGACTCCTCTGGGTACTGTACAGCTCAGTATAGAACTCTTCCGCTGGTTTTGCTATACCTTCGGTATTGCTGATGATATTAGCCTGCTTATCTTTCAGTGCATACATCTTGGTCTATCCTATGCGAAGTTTCCTTCTCATTGATTTCAGGCAGCGCATGTAAAGGTGTGTAAAGCATGATTAATAACACTTGTGGTGTGAGATCACACACACCACCATTAGCCAAGCCATGCACACTGTACGTGGTTCCCTTGGTAGCTAAACGATCGCGACGCTTGAGTTCCCTGTAGTAATAGATGGTCTCCAAACATCACACTCAGCGAGGGTTGCCTGGGGAGGGGGGGGGGAGTCAATCTCGAAGGTCATGCTTTTGTGCACTACAAGCGCCGGAAGCGTTGCAAGAGCCGTAAACACATCATGGGCGCCAAGGTGTAGACACCACCTGTTTCGGAGAAGAATCTTTGCGTGGAAATCACGCACCACCATACGCCACTATATAGAGAAGAGACAGTATTCACCTCAGCCAGGCACTCAAGCCGAAGCGCAGAACGCGAAACTGGCGGCGCCTTCCTCTCGTCAAGTAAGAAACATGGAGGGCGTATAAGAAATATGAAACGCACACGCCATTTCTCGCGGCATCTGGGGCATCGAATCTCCCATGCTGTGCTTCATGCTTCGGAAGGAATCTTTATTTGGTTCATTCTGGCTGCTTCCCGCTCAGGAATTGTTCACATAGCGGTCTACTCCCGGCCGCGATATCTTCATTAAGGGCTACGTTACAGCACGGTTCGCGTTCTATTGTAGCCGGGACTTCCCCGTCGAACGATGTGTGCTTAGCCTGCGCGAGCGTGTTACACTGATACTCTAAACAGCTATATTACTGAGAAAGAAAGAAAGAAAGAAAGAAAGAAAGAAAGAAAGAAAGAAAGAAAGAAAGAAAGAAAGAAAGAAAGCATTTCGCCCCAGTTCCCAGCCCCTGCAGCGTCTGTGAACCATTGGATAAAGCGTAACAACCACAGCGCCGACATCGTTTTTATCTGATTTAAGGTAGCGCACGCCTTGTAGATATAGCGTTGAAAACGGCTTTGTTCCCGGACCCGCGCGAATCGGATAAGCATCACTTTTCTGCCCCCCGCCTCGTTGCGTGCACGGATGAAGATGTTCGGTGCTGGACATGCAGCGCCAGCAGCAGCAGCAGCTAATTATTAATTGCCTGCGCAAACACAAAGGAGCGCGAGGCGGTGCTCGATATTCTATTGTTACCGCGGAGCACGACTTTCATGGCGGTAGCTCGACTTTTGCTGTGGTGGGCTCCGCACCGACGGCCGAGATTACGGGCCGCGAACACACAAAGCTTTCTGTTTATGAGAGCTCTTTGCCGTTGGCCTACCGCCTTCTTCAAAGGTATCCGTCAAACATCGCGGTCACCAGGCCTTGCGGATAGTTCTAGCCTAACAGCTTTTTTTTTGGGGGGGGGGGGAATTGAGCATAAGCCGAGCTCCCTGACATGGAGCCCTACAGTGGGGTCGGAAAAAAAGAGTGTTATACTGGTTACTGCTCGGATACACTTGTCATGTCTCAGACGATTGGAATCCAGTAACACGTCAGAGCTCTCAATACTAAGCCCATGGCCTTGAAGGACGATGCTTGCCCGGTGCACTATTGTGGTTCTGCAAGATTAGCGAAGGCACAAGCTTGAGTTATATAGACGTTAGTTTACATAGACAATGACATGGACGCAACATGTAGAAACGACGTTTCACTGCAGATAAAACGAAGCTGCCTGGGTTTGTACGCACGGCGATTTCTGACACCGAATCAAATGGGAATCGAATAGTACCAGAAGCGAATCGAATACTGAATACTTTTCGAATAATGAATAGCCGTTATCACAATTAATATAAAACGATGCTCATATCGCAGTATTCTTAGGGTTAGCAAGTTTCTGCCATTACGTAGAGATTATGAAACGTTGTTTATTAAAAAACACAAATGGGGTATTAGGTGGATACAAATGGTTTGTTTGCATGAATAGAGCTCTTCAGAGGGTGCAGGAGGTCTCTCTGCAGCTCGAAAAGTATGGCTACTTAAGTGACGGTAGCCTGCTCCACTATGCAAGTTCTCATGTTTTATGTCAATTCTCTAAGGGTGTCCCAACTACATTTAACCAGAGATTAAAAGTATGCGAATGCTACGGAGCTGGACAGAACCACGATAATGTTGTTTGCCATCGCTCGGAGATACCCAAATAATTTCTTTCATTCCGCCTACTTAGATAATTAGTCCTAATTAATTAATAAACTTCTCAAATATCGTAATTAGATGAATAGCGCCAATTAGAAAATTGTAGACCAACATGAAAAACACCCGATACAGCCTTTGTTGCTCAATACGCGCTACATAAAAGTGTCTTTCCGTGTGTGAAAGAAGCCCGCGAATACACGTAATGTGCCTCGAGTGGCCAGTCGTGCGGCAGTGAACATTCAGGCGTTTAAGTTTCGTTTTCTGCGCATAATATGTTAAAACGGCGCCTCATTTACGAGTTGTTCGTGTGTTACTCGCCTGCACATATAATCGTGAGCGCCTTTGTGATATTCTGCATTGTCGCTCCCCAATAAATGTTGGCTTGTATATATGAGCTGCATATATGATGTTTTTTTTTCCACTTCACCGAAATTTTAAAAACCACTTGTGACACACCGCAGAATTTTGACCTTTAAACTGATTTAATCGGTCAGCCGCGCACTAATTCCACGGGCAATCAAATGTGTAATTGAGTAATTAACAAAATTTATATAATTAGGCTTTTAACAAATGATTTACAGCAACTATGGCAACTTACGAAATGTAGCTAGTGAATTTGGCAACATCAATCGACTTGGAACAAATTTTGGGGGTGGCAGCGTGGCGTTGAAATAGGCGCCGTCAAACTTTCGATAAAATTGCAGTGCTTCACTTTTTTTTTGAGAAAACGCAATTTTATGAACTTAAGCACATAAGTGAGTGGGATGCCAATGTATTTAGTCGCACACTTTGAAAATTTATATCTCGAAACTGGCGTCACACTCAGAATCTGTTCTAAATCGATATGCCTCGCAAATTCACTAGATATTATTGTAAATTGCGACATGGTGCGTAACGTAAATAATTATTTAGGTAATTAGTAATCTTTTTGTCAGTTAGTTGATTATGGATTCTAATTTCTCATAGAAGTAATGTCCGCCTCATCGAGTAGTCTACTTCAAATGCGGTAATTACGCTACCTGCCACAGGCGTTTTTTTTTAAAAATTGGTGTCACCAAAGACAAGGCCCGGTATAGTAGGCTCCACAACATGCCTCACGGAGATATAACTGTGCAAGAACGCAGTCATGGGTGTTGCACTAAATAGGCTGACGCTCGTTTTTTTGTGGCTGACAATGTGGCACCTAGTGATATTGTTCCTATGAGCCAACGCTGTCGTGTACTGTGACAACGCGTTGAGCAGCACAGATGTTCACGAAAACGTGGTCCAATTGTCGGAAAACGTGTCGACCAGAGTAAAGTGGCATTACCGAATTCAAATAAGGCCTTGATGGTGTGGATGGCTAACCGGTGTTCTTTGACTGCTGCCAAACGTAAGTATACCTCTATTCGGTGAGTTATAAAAGCGTTCGCGGGTTCAAACACCTTGTAGTGTATATTGTGAACCGACTACCAGTGAAACGGTGATTGCGTGCAGCTATACTTGGCGTCTCATCGTGGAGCGCACAATTAGCCGCGTAGCAAACTAGCCATGGATGTGATTGATAATTGTGGAGGCTGTTCGATGCGGCGTCACTTCAATTCCGGCTGCAGAGTCGAAACTCGGCGGAACAACGTGCTAGTGTACTGTGTTCTACTTTAGTCTTTAGATTTGTCCTGTTGCTCTTCCTTTCCTCTTTCCTCCCTTCCTTCCTATCTTCCATTTCTGTGTTGCTGTCACCTCCCTTCAGAAGAGTAGGCAGGCGTTGTGCCCCTTCCGGTGGCAGTTGCCAGCCTGCTCCTCGCCTTCCCTTTCCTGTTAACTGTATATATGTGTATATGTGTTAAAAACAAATAATAATAATAATAATAATAATCATTGGCGAAAGTTTTGAAGCTTTCGCAGTTTATCTATGCCTTAGTTTCTTGCGTTTGACGTTTTGTTTATGTACCGTCGCGTTCCGTCTCGATTAGGAGAATACACACGTATAGTGTACTTCTCGCGTTCTCAGTATATTGTATGCACCATTTAATGTAAACATCAACGAATGATGACTTCCATGGGTATGAGCCATGACCGTGACAGTCGTTCTGATTAACTCACTACAATGTTGCTGTGCTTTCCGTCTGCGAGCTTACCACTGCACCAGCTTCGCTTGTCTGTGGGCACTACATTGAGGCAAGCCAAATAAACCTGAGACTTAATCAAATGAAAACCTGGGGGACGTTATTGCACTATTCTGGTGCGTACTTTAAAGTTTAGATTAAACTTCAGCAATAGCAACACCGTGCTGATCGGTCCTATATATATATCAGAGAAAAATGAAAAGGAAAAGGCGAGTCCAAGAATTTACATCTCCGCGCTCCTTTCAGATTGAAACTTTCACCCGGGGACGCAGACATATCCGACCGCCCGTGGTGTTGACAGAGCGCTCTTACCGGTTGACAAGAGCGCGTAATTACTTTCGAGTTTCTTTTTAATTTGAACTTCACCCCCGCCTAGATTCAATATGGAGTGCGCACTTCCAATGGGCACCTCGTTCAATCATGTGATCGATTCCTTTCGTTTTCTTTTCTTTCGTTTTCTTTTTTCCTCGCGAAGCTCGTGACGCAATGGCATGTGCGTGGAGGCTAAACACTCGTAGCGTGGACTCATTTCCGGGTGTTCCGCTTTGGCAATATCGCAATCGGCGGCAGCGGTGTGGGAATCGGTGTTTGCCGAGCACTTCTTCGTCGATGAACGCCGCCGCCCCGTGGGAACGATATGAATGGAGTGTATACCGAACCCTACTCTCGTCGCGTCTGTTGTTTACCCTTCCTTTATTTGGAGCAGCGTTTTGTTTGTTGCTTCCCATTTCTTGCAAAATTCTTCGAAGAGTGCACCATGGAGGGCAGGTTTGCATTGTGCGCTTTGACAGCGCCCATGCAGAAAGTGCAGATTCTTCCTACTTCGCGCGCAAGGAACTCGCCGTAGAGCTATCGAGTGACAGCGACGCTTTATATGGAACTCTCACCTTCATTCGTGGTGGCGTCGCGAGCTATCATTCTAACTCCTATATGGTGGCCGTCGTCGTGCCAAGAATAAGATAAATCGGTTTACAAAAAAAAAAAAAAAAACGAGAAAAACACGAGAGACCACGCTTGCCCTATTCCTGCAGCTATGCACTTATTCCCTATGCAACACGAGTTTACCCCTCCCCATACGTAAGTGCAGAGCTCCTGCGATCCTGTGCAAACTGTCTCGGCTGAATGGAGAAACGACGAAGAGGACACGATGACAGCGACGACGGTGGTACGACATCAGCGTAAATTACGAAGCCGGCCGCGACATGAAAACGACATCTCTTTGAGTGACGTCTAAGACAGCGAAGATCCGTCACTGTAAGCGAAACGTTAAGAATGAATGATGTGCTGAGAGGAGCACTGCGAGTGTCTGCTGCAAAGCACACCAGCCAAGTTGCGTGAACGGATCACACTAAGGCGGAGAGAGAGAAGGAAAGGAATGCAGGCGAGGCTAACTATAATTTGTCTAGTTTACTATCCTACGTGTGGGGAGAGGATGAGGCAGTGAAATATATATATATATATATATATATATATATAGAGAGAGAGAGAGAAAATACATGTGTCTAGATCAATCACATGCACCAATGTCGCAACGAAGGCCCTTTGGAGTTTCGTTATAGATGCCAATCTCAGTGAGACACTTAAGTCGAGTGGTGACTCTTGGGCCTTGTTAAGTGCTGTGTGTTACTGTTACGATCCTGCTGGCATGACCTATGGTTATGAACCCAAAACAAACTCGAAGTCTAATGATGAAAGCACGGTCGTTATCTCAGGCCAAAGGAGTTCCATGCGCTAAGGTTGGTGCAGAAGAGAATGGTAAAGGTTTTGGGGACAAGAGGGGAGTTTCGCTGGTGGACTACCTTCAACAGGATGCAAAAATCATTTCAGAATAATATTGCGTTTTATTCAGAAAGTTGAGGCAGAACGCAAAGAATAGAAACGTTGAGGAAAGCTCTCCAATAGCGTAATTCTGTTGCATGACAATGCTCCGTCACATCCTGCAGGTGAAACAAGGGAAAAACTTAGCTCCTTAAGCTTTTAAGTGGTGTTCTCTCCTATACACGTTTGCCCAATCAGGCTCCTCCTGAGACCACCTTTCCCTCCATCTTACAAGACCACCCGAAGGGACAGCGATTTAGGAATGTTTGGGAGGCAACTAATGCTGTAAATTAATGGTCACACCTGCAGCAGACGGAAGGAATTTTATTTGCGCGTACTTAAAGAGGCCGCAGAACAGATTTCGCAAGCGCATTAAATTTCCGGCGGACTAAGTGGAATAGCGCGGCAGTTACACCTTCCTAGGCAATATTTTTCAGGAAAGGCTTAGTGCTTATCAACACCCCCTCGTAGAATGCCCAAAAGCAATACGACAACCAAACAAACGAGAAAACAATGTTTGCTAGGGCCCAGAATTTTACATAATTTGCACAAACAACTCTTTAGACTTGTACTTTGTCTCCATCGTGGCCCTTGTTAACAAAAAGCTGTTAATATAGGTTTGCTGGTAAGAGCTAGCTAACCCTGGCAAATTTCGATGCTGGATATATCATTAGCGGAGGTGGTCTGTCAATGGCAAAGTTAGTTTATGGAAGAGAAACTTATTCAATTTGGCCTCGAAAGCGCAGGTGAATGACGTGGGAAGCTGAACGTGCTTTTTGAGCTGTTCACCAATGTATCATTTCGTTGTTCAAGAGAAGCAGTCGGTCAATCAACAAATGTAATAGCATACCTGACCAGGATTCATGATTTAGAAAAAAAAATCTTGTAAAGCAAGTTGCAAGAAAGGGAAGTTGCAAAACATGGCCTGGATTAGTCTCATTGAAGCACTGTAAAGAACACCGTAAAGACGAGAGAAAACACAAGCGAAATTGCCCTAAACGTGGCGTTGTTTTTTTGCTTACGCAAATCCTGCATTTCTGGGCCCGTATTCACAAATACGTCTTATGCCAAAATGGTTCGTAAGAAAAACTTCTAGCCGATCTTGATGCTGGACAATACCGCAAGCGGAGGTGGAAGACCAATGGCGAGAAGAACTTAGGAGCAGAAAGCTTTATGAATTTGGCCCCTGATTTTATACCTTATCCTTGACCTTTGACCGAAAAGAAAAATAACACGCTTTCTACGCACGAGACTCTAACCCCTGAGCAGCGCGTCTTAACAGCAAGACAAGCGAAGTCGGTTTGCCCGTGTTCAAGAAGCCCACGATTAATGTGCCTCAGCAAAGTGACCGGTGGCGATAGGCATCAAAGATTGTTTGCTCATCGCAATCGACTCTGTTTCCCAACGCGCACATCGGAAAACACAACAGAATACCCCCCCCCCCCTCCCCATCTTCGCCGTCGCTCTTGCATGGGTCGCCCTCATCGAAGACCTCCGGTTCGTGGCCCATTCATCACCGCACGAATTGTCGATTACGATCCCCCTTTCCCCCGAATACGGAATCGGCTGTTGGAAAGATGCGTCAGCTCAGGCAGCGTGCTGACTGACTACTCCGTCAGACTTTCCGCGTGCGAGGTGGAAGCCTTCTGGTAGCCTATGAACGAGCCACGCGCTGCGATTGTCCTGTCATGTCCGGGAAGCGGAAGCGGGTTCTTCAAGACGCCGACGCACTCTCGCCCGCGACGTTCGTGCGTCCTTGGCCGACATTAAGGTCTCGGAGATTGTACGAAGCTCCGCCCCCCCTAGCACGTCCTCCCGCTCAGAGGGACCTGTCCTCATTGGTCAGTCGATACCCGTGTCGTGCCCCGCGGAATTGACCAATGACGAGGAGTCGCAGCCTGCTGTGACGGCTACGCCTCCAGCGCGTGACGCCACGGGGTCCGTCGCCTACGCCTTAAGGCAGTAGGAAGGGGTGGTTACTGTCGAGCGATCACGAACGCAACGCGTGGGAACTGGCGTGTATAGTATAATAATAACGATGACGACGCCGCAAGAGAAATTGACCGATTGTGTGGTACCTCGTGCAGCGTCAGTTTGTTCTCCGATGAGACACCTCTATTGCGAAACGCGCGACCTTATTTGTAGGACGGCGGACTCATTGAGCAAAAACCCGGATGTTGTTTTTCTTGAATGGACGCATGAAGCATTGTGTCCTTGCCACACAAGCACACACACAAAAAAACAAACAAGAAAAGTGGTGGTGTGCTCACGCGTAGTCCATGCGTAACGAGTGTACCGTTCGCCCCGACCTGAATGCGTAAAATACAGGCTTACAGTGATGTTACGAGCATGAATGGTTCACTCGAAGGTTGAGAAACCTCCTTATTTGCACGTGCTACGAACGACGTGTCGTGCATAGAGTTACGCGCGCAGAGCTCACGTCGGCGAGAGCTATACTGATGATGCTTTGGCCAGAATGTGAGCGATGGGTATAGGTACGTTGATTTTTTCCAAACTTTGGCCTTCCGACTTCGCACGGTTTTGTGACTACATTAATTATTTAGGATACAGAATCTCTATGCGCTCAATGATTTGCAGTGATTATGCATTCACGCAGAAACATTTGGCCTTGCTGTGCTAAAAAAACGATTGTTTGGAAACTTAGAAAGATGAAGCGTAATAAGCAACGCCACAAGAACGTCTGGAGTCACAAGCACGGAGACTAGACAAATACTCCTACTGCTCATCATTGCCATGGTGACATAACGATGGTAGCACCACAGTTCTCTCTAGTAATAATTGTAGGAAACTCTATGGTGTCCCGCGTCGCTGGCAACAACGGTTACAGCGAAGGGTTTTGTACAAATACACAAGAGACACACTCGATGAAATGTTCGTTCAGTGACCGCACACTCCTAACCTTGTGCATAACTTCTACCACGTAAGCGGGACATATTTTGCAAACTGTTTTGTTTAGGTAATGGTGCCTCGTAATTAGATCGAGATCCTCGAGTTATTGAAGCTTACGTGGAACAATTTTAAGAGGGATATACAGCAAGAACGGCAAGAACCCTTACCGAAGTATAAAAGCCGATACTCTAGGAAATTTTTTCCAAATAAGCTCCACTCAGTGAGTGGAATTTGTTTCTGCAAATATGTTCCATTTAGTGGTGCTATTACGCGGAACAAAATTGGAAATGTATAAATAATGAAAGTAAACTTATTTTGCATCGGATGTAATTGCTACGCTCATCCCTAGGGAATAACCGTGGACTATTTAAAATCCAGAGTGGGGCTGACAGATGTAAGAGCACACTGTGGTACAAAAGGTTATAAACAGGGATAACGTGCCTCAGAATTTCTGAGGCACCTTATCCCATGTTTATAACCTTTATACCACAGTGGACTATTTAGTTGTCCTTGTAAGTTCAGCGTTACCGGCCGCCTACGTGAAGGAGTTGTTTCATGTCCGTCTCCCGAAACTCTTCTCGATTCGAAGATCATTCTCGACTTCGCCGAGGGAAGCACATCAGCAGCCCTCGAGTGAAGAAAACGCAACGCTTAAATAACGTTCCTAGGTTGTTTGTACGACGAGGAAACGAATGATCGAGACGCGCACCTTCGCAGCAGCGCATTCGAGTGGGCGCCGAGCGTGCCTACCTGTTGGGAAAATTTTCGCTCAGGAATCGACGCGGAGTCTCGTTGTAAGGTTTCCCGCGTTTTAACGCGATAACGTTAATGGTCCCGTGTGGCAGGAAATCCGGCGTCGGTGTCGGCGACGCTGTCCGTATGAGATTAGTCATACCGAATCATGCATTCCTGTCCACGCAGGGCCGCAGCGTGGCGCACAGGCCTTACTGAACTCATTGAATTTCTCAAAGCAAAATGCGTCAGAGAGTTCGTAGAGTCCGACATACGCACAACCTCCAGACATGATAGCGTCGATTGTACTTTGAATATACGAGAAAACAAAATTCCGTTACGCGGAAACTCAAACGCAAACCTCTTTTACAGCTGCCGCTTGAGGTATGTCTTAGTAGGAGCGCCACGCCGAAAGCTCGCCTTCTTGCAGAGCATTCGTCGCCGGCGTTTCCCGGTAAGCAATGCGGTTACATAAACTGCAGTTGCCGGGAAGCGTGAGTAGCAGTCAGGGATCTTTGAATGCTATCGTATTCCACTCTTAAACGCGAAGTTTAGGCGTCCTTCAAATTTTCTTTTTAAATTTAAATTCCTTGTGCAAGTAATGTCCACCTCTTGGAGTAGACCAGCTCACGCGCTGGAATTGTGCTCTCTGATGCAGGCGATATTATATAAAAAAAGGTAAAAGTGTTCGCTGAAATAGCCTGTACATTAGACATATGTGTGTGTATGGACGTGCATGAAAATTTACAGTGATTTCTTTATGACCGTATTGGAGAAAATGCCATGCATACGGAATTTCCGTGCGTCTGAATGGGAATTCCTCTGCAAAGAATGGAACATCACTGCATTAAAGTACAGTAGGAGGATTTTCTGCGAACTACTATTTGCTATTATTGCACGACAAATCACTTCGATTTTACGCCCGACTCTAGAACTTCAATCAAGAGGTGGCCATAGTGTTTTCTGTTTCTTCTTAGGTTGATGAACCACTTCTCCCCGTTATTATATTCACCGCCAACGAATCGTAAAGCTGGAACGGGGAGTATCTATATATGTGTTAGAGACACTTCGCAGGACAGATGACGTCACAGTGCCATCAAAGCCGTTGTTGCACAATCGATACAAATACCGACGAAGTAGATTGAGTCCCGCTTCCGATGTTGAGTTCACTGTCAATATTTTTTTCGGCTCGGCTATAACCTGTCCCACCAAATTCGCACCTGAACGGGAACGCCGATTACAGAACGGCGGCTAAATGGCCCAACCCTAACCATCTTCCGCCCAGCGCTAAATTGCCCCCGGGAAGTGGCACCTCATTAGCGATTTTTTTTTTATTTCGTGCTCAGGGCAGGCTGTGCAGTGGCGACGTGCCGCACAAATACTAGCGTGCAGGAGGAAACGACGTTCTGAGATATCGTGATCGTGGAGGCCAATCTCGGTTGACTCCGGGGCACAGACTTTCGTACTAGGAGTGAAGAAAGGAAACCTGCCCGATGGAAATGTGAAGTGAAAGTGTGTACCTGCAGTACCAGAATTTCGGCTTTGACGTCATTATTTTGGCTCTCTGCTGATGGATTTCCATAATACCGTTCTTCTTACTTCACATGGCCATGTCCGCTTTTTTTAAATCGTTAGCGTTAGGAATTTCTTACGGCTATGACGTCGTTATATTGACTTTCTGTTGATGGAGTTCCCTAACTCCGTTCTTCCTACTTCCAACAACCATGTCCGCTTTTTTTTTAATGTGTTAGCATTAGGAGTGTCTTATGGCCATGACGTTATTCTATTGACTTTCTGTTGATGGAGTTCCCTAACTACGTTCTTCCTACTTCAAACGACCATGCCCACTTTTTTAAATGCGTTATTATTAGAAGTGTCTTATCGCTATGACGTCTTTATATTTACTTTCTGTTGATGGATTTCGCTAGCTCCGCTTTTCCTACTTCAAACGACCATGTCGGCTTCTTTTAATGCGTTAGCATTAGGGGTATCAAAGTGAGCAAAAACATCAATGGTGATTTAGCAATAAATGCTAGGCAAGAGCGTTAGCATAGCGTCGTACCTCTTTGATGTCCCGGAGAGTTGAGTTGAGTTGTTGTAGGCTACTTGTGGGATTAGCCTTGCAGTTGCTGCCGGCAATTGCTCCACCGTAGCGAAACTTAAAATAAATAAATCACATAATCAGACACAGACCTCCCAATTACAAATGGTCACCCCTCAGTTCACCATGTGGAAGCCAAATCCGTGTCCTGTAGGTAATTTAACAGAAGGCGAGAGACCTCCTTCCCACACAACCGGTTCCCGCGCGGGAAAACAATATCCTGAAGAGAACTGTGAGGAAGTCCTGTGTTCTTGAGGGACCCGAATAACACCCTCCTTTCCACGTTATACACAGTACAGCACATTAGGTAATGTTCTATGTCACCACACACCGTACATGATTCAAACCGCATACACCACCACACTGAAACGTTGTTCATGAGTTCACTCGGCACACGTGCAGCCTCTTCGAGGAGCGAAGTGCAACTGACAGCGGTCTGCTCCGCAGAACCGTCACGTTTACTATATAAACGGTGTTTCAGCGAACGCTTTAAAAAAATGTTGAAATGTTACCTGTGGCAGATCGTACAATTCTAGTTCATGAGCTGGTCTTCTCGAAGAGGTGGCCACTACTTGCGCGAGAAATTTAAACGCATAATCGGTTATTCAAAAAAAGATAACTAATTAAGTTTTTAACTAGTTACATTAAGGTTCATATCGCAATTTACAAATTATAGTCGTGGAGTTCGCAAGGCGGATCCACATGGAACGAATTCTCAGCATGGCACCTGTTTCGAGATATTAATTCCCGAACTTTGAGGAAAAATGCATTGGCGTTCTAGTTACTTTCTTCGCAAAGCATCGTTTTATGCATTGAAGCACCAAGTCGAATGCTTAAAGAAGTGTTAGCGGGTGTGCAACATTATTACATATAACATACATAAGTACAGAGCCTATGACACTGCCCAGAGGAACCCTCGAAATAGCACTGTAAATTGTAAAGGAAACGGCAGAACATTCCTCATAAAAGATAAAGTGACAAAGTCTAGTTAGAGAGTGTCAGCTTTGAAGAGGAACAACGATTGATGACGCGGTCAGAAGGTTTTTGACAATCATAAGTGCTGTCAGTTTGGAAATTATTCTCCACGTTAGAACTTCAGTCAGTCGTAAACTCAGACAACTGCGTATTACGAGGCTTTTTTTTTCAATAGCAATACTCATTTGCAAAAAAAAAAAACATTTAGTGTGCGATTTAGTGGCAAAGGCGAAAAAAATGCGTTAGCATTACGATGCTCCTCTTTGAGGTCCCGTATCCACAATCTAAACCGTGTTCATCGCATTGCATAGTGCGGTTCGGGAGTTCGCTCGACACACATTCTACAAATTTGATATAATATACCGGGTGCTTCAGCTAACATTTTCAAAAATTTTTAAAGGTTGTCTGTGGCACATAGCACCATTCTAGTTCATGAGCTGGTCTACTCGAAGAGGCTCACATTCTTTTTTAATGCATGAGCGTTAGGAGTGTCTTATGGTTATGACGTCATTATATTGGCTTATATTGGTTGATGGATTTACAAAAAATAACTTGCCCCAATGATAACCGTGCCGTATAAAATATCATTAACCTTATAAGCACGTGGTGCAGCCAACACCAAATGGTGGCTGGTTTTCAAGCTCACGCATATGCGAACCCATTTCTTTTAGTAGCGAAGTATCACGGTCTGAGTTTTCCTGCTTTATTGAAATACTCTGTCGTATCTCGAATTCAGTACTACAAGTATTAAGGATTACACCGTACATCCAATCTTTAGTAATCCTTGCATGTTGCTGTTATTTTTGCTAAAGTGTCGGAAATGGTCGTCGAAATCTGCGTAAATTGCTATCTAACATTTGTATGTTAGTCTATCATACGTTGATTTCGGCGCAGTTTTGGAACACTGGGCTGGCCGGTTCATATCTAGAACGTCTGACCTCGACTGTAGCGTTACCAAAAATGACACTTGACATTTCACCGCCGCCTCTTAATATTCGCCGATTGGTTTCACCTTTTACGCCTTATTTTATTGCGCATACGGGTCTGTGTGTGACTGCATATGAGGTTTCGGTGTTCATGAGATCACTCTGTATATCATAATTTTTACCATGCACCTGGAGCAGTATGTCAGCCGAACAGCCAGGCTAACATCTGCGGCACATGACTAAAACTTTAATGTGTGTTTCTCTCTTATCAGCGTTGATAAATGCGATTTATTTATTTTATTTATTTAAACATACCTTACAGACCCCTAGAGGCATTGTGTAAGAGGGGAAGGTAGAGTGAAAGATTATAACATACAATAATTAGAATACATGCACGTGAATACATATACAAAAACACAGGGTAAGAAATGCGCCAATACAGAGTAATACAGTGTTACAATAGGCATAAGGAACAAACCGAACGCTTTTGAACGCGGCAGCTCATTCAATAATGCAATTTCACAAAGTGAAATATTACCAATAGAATTGCAGAGGAAGCGGGATATAATTAGGCTATAACAAAACAGTATTTACGGCATAGTTGTATACTAATAATGTGAAAGGAAATTGCAAAAATAATACGTTAGGTTAAGTAGAGTATGAAAATTGTGCTGTTAAAAGAAGCTGGAAATTTTCTTGGTCACTCTCATAAGCTATGGTGTTAGGAAGGGCCTTCGAAAGGCGAATGACTATTAGAAAAGCGGAGTAGTTAAATGAGTTAGCCTTTCCGTAGGTGCGCATAATATTGGACCGACTGTACAACCTTTGTGAACTGTAATGATGAGTATCAAGAGGCAGAACTCATGGCTCTGTATTATGGGCGCATTTGCGAAACTTTGATAACAGGGCTGTATCACTATGATAATGGAGGCTGTAGCGATAGGTTGAATTTAGTTTGTGTGATGCTTTTGCTATAGTCCTAACAATGCGAAATAAAACGCGCACCCTTGTTCTGAATAGATTCGAGTTTCTCGATTAAATATTTCAGATGGGGAGACCAGACGGATGCAGTGTACTCAAGCTGAGGTCTAACAAATTTGAGGTAAGCTAGTTTACGAAAATATTTAATGGAATTATGGAATTATGTAACTTGCGCCGTATGTAACCCCACTGATCTCGAAGAAATGGCGCATAGGCAGGCAATGTGCGTTGGCCATGGTAGAGTTGAGGTTAGATTAACATCAAGATATGTTGAGTATGACGCAAAATAGTGATGTTATTCATGTGATAAAAAAGAACTTAGAGTTAGTATGCTTGCGGCTAAAAGAAACAATTTTACATTTGGAAGCGTTAAGCTTCATTAGCCAAGTCTTACACCAAAGGGAATTAAGTTCTAGATGTTTTTGGAGGACTTTATGATCATCGTCAGCTTTAATGAAACAATAAAAAATGGAGTCGTCCGCAAAATAGGGCACTTGTGAGGAAACACCATTCGGTAATTCATTAATGTATACTAGAAATGGTAACGGTCCAAGAACGCTGCCGTGTGGTACTCCTGAAGTAGCGTGTGAGAGAGGGAAAGATTAATAACTGCTGTGAATTGCTGGCGATTAGATAGGAAATTGGGAATTCATGGTAGTGTGAGAGAATCCAATTTAAGCACGGATAATATTAAAATGAAGCCGCAATGTGCTACGAGGTCGAACGTCTTTGAAAAATCTAGAAAAGCCCAATCAGTTTGTAGATCCTCTTCCATGTTTGTGTGTAAATCAGTTGTTAATTCAAATAATTGCGTCTCACATGAGAAGTTTCTCGGAAATTCGTGTTGATGCGAAAAGAAAAATCTGTTGCCTTCTAGGTGGCTGTAGACATTTGATTAATTACATGTTCTACCATTTTGCAGCATACAGATGTCAGTGATATTGGACGGCAGTTTTCCGGCGCGTATTTGTTACGTGACTTAAATGTGGGTATGACCTTTGCTATCTTCTAATCCGAGGGCAACACGCCAGTCTCTAATGCTTGCCTGAAGATGTAAGACAGATATTTAGCAGATACTATGAAGGTGTTCTTCAGAATTCTAGAATTAATATCGTCAACGCCACAGGATGTGGTTAGCGTGAAGTTATTTATCAGGCATGCGACGCTTTCGACTGTTATTTCTTTAGCTAAGATATACTGGTAGTTTAGTTTCGATACATCTGGCAGATCAGGCTGATCTACAGCGGTGAATATAGAAGAAAAATAAGCATTGAAATTAGGAGCACAAAGAATATCTTGAAGAGAGTGTTCTTATTATTGTGTGAAGAGATGTTATTGTGGTCCTAATTTGGGTTTAAATGTGGTAGAACTTTCTGGGATTACATTTTAGGAGAGGTGGTAAGTCATGAGTGAAGTACTTATGTTTAGCTAAAGACAGGGCAGAGCGGTAAATTTTTAAGCTTTCACTGTATGTGTCCCAAGCTTATTGCACGCACAAGCGTTTCGCGCTTTCGTAGTGACGCTTCTTCCTGTTTCTCAGTAGGTGTAGGAATCTGGTGAACCATAGGTTAGATTTATCATTGGCTATCTTCGTGAGAGGGACGTACTGGTTAACCAAGGCAGACGTATTATTCCTGACGAGTGTACAACAGTCCTCCACACCGACTGACTATGATACGAAGTTACGTAACGGCACGTGGGAAGAAAATATGTCTGATTCGGGATTCGTAACGTTGTAATTGACTTTATTATAATCGCGTATTATTGTAGTAGCAAAACCTGTAAAATATCAGGGTACGTTAAAAGTTACTTGCAGTAAGGAATCCTCACGGAAACTATTAATCGACACAGTTTGGTCAACTGTCTCAGGGGCAGTTGTGAGAATTAAATCTTGTACTATTACCACGTGTAGGCTGCGTAACAACCTCAGGCAGGTTAAATTTTAAAGTTAAGTTGATTAATTCTATTGAAGTATTACACGATGAGGATAAGTTGACCTAGACGGTCAGAGGAAAATTGAAGTCTCCCAGAAGATAGATGGCATCAGGCGGGCCATGATTTGTCACTGAAACCATGTTATTGTGCAAGTCATCAATAAAGGAATTAGTAAGATCCTGAGGGCGGTAACAGACACCTATAAGTATTCGCGAGGATGAGGATATGCATGCAACCCAGATAAATTCTAAGTTATAGATTGAGTTAATTACGTAAGACGGAAGCGTTGTTTTTATTTCTATAAGGACGCCGCCGTATCATTTATTCTTTCATTCACACAGGGTAATAGGTATGGAACAGCCATCCTGGCACAATCGTTTCTATAAACTGATTCCGAAGCATTTAGTGACCGTCTGCACCTGCATTCCAAGTGTAAAAATATACTAATTGCTCTGGGATACCTTCGCTTGGCGAACTTACTTATTCATAATGCTTTTCTTCTGATTAATTTAGTTGTATGCGCAAGTCTACCTTTTTTCAC
Source organism: Dermacentor variabilis (assembly GCF_050947875.1). NCBI lineage: Eukaryota > Metazoa > Arthropoda > Arachnida > Ixodida > Ixodidae > Dermacentor > Dermacentor variabilis. Next base: position 19,001,785 of record NC_134578.1, on the reverse strand, counting down.
TTTCTTATCTCGCTTATCCTTGGGCATTGAGAATACCATCAATGTTTTACTTGTAACAGTTCTTTCTCGCATGTTGACGTTGTGTTATTTACGTTTCAATGCGTTGTATTCTCATTCTGCTATCATTACGCTTAGCTCGACATATGCATCATACTTTTTTAGTGTAGTTGCCGTGATATGTGCTATTACTCATGTAACCACCGTTACACGGTGCTCCAGTGAGGAGCCTGTGAGCCACTGCGAACAGATAAAGAAATGATCAGCACTTAAAGGCACACTCGTGCGCTCAAATACTGTGCTGCTGCTCTTCACTGTTCGTGTTTACAGAAAACACTGAAGAAACATCTACGTCGAAAATGTGCTTGTAACTTGAGCGACAAGCCTGCCTGTGAAAGTGGCTTAGTGCAGAAACGCCGCATAGTGAGCGACCCCGAAACTGTTGTTCCAAGGTATTGGTGAAAAGCGGACTTGCGACGATATATATATATGTTATTACGGGGAAGAGAGCGATGAATTGTGCGCCTGCCTCTTTCCTGTATCAGTTATCAGTACCTGAATCAGTATCAGTAAAATTAGTAAATCAGTAAATTAGTAAAATCCTACACCTAAGTTCTCTCTCTCTCTTTTTCACTCCCCATTCCCCTCCCCACGTGTAGGGTGGCAAACTGGACTCAGTCTGGTTAACCTCCCTGCCTTTGCTTCTTCCCTTCTCCCCCTCCCCCCCTCCCACTTCACAGACGTACATTTGGTTCCACTTTGACACCTTTAATGCCAACGCATTAAATGTACCCTCTTCCCTGGCGTCCTCGAATGAACGACTTATACGCGTGGCTTTTGTAGCGACATCACATGCATGGACGCAGAAAGTGCAAAGACGCCGTCATCGCCGTCGGCCTTGACGCTGCCGTTGTCGCGCTGTCCCACTCGAAGGCGCATGCCCGGATCGCATGCGTAGAAAAGGTCTCTATAACACGCCGGGGTGCGTTTGGATGCAGGAAAGACGAAGGGAAATCGACGCACCTTCAACGCAGGCGTTCAGTCGCCTGGCTGGCGCAGCCACGTCAGCGTTCTGCCTTCCATCGCTGGCACGAGCGTTGCGGGCACGCCATTATAAGCTCACTATCCGACCCATTTTAATGCGATAGCATTATAATGTCCCAGGAGGCATAAAAAGCCGGCGTTGTTCTCTAGGAGTGCCACCAAAAATTATTATCAGCGCTGATTAAGGTGGAATAAGGTTGGTGCAAAATAGAGCAGGGTGGATTAAGGTAGAGTTGTGGAGGGCACGTGACAATGCATGACGTCACGTGTCATGAACGTTACCAATTCATTAGAGAAGTATTAATGCTTTCGCATTAAAATTGATTGAGGATACTTGAGGGACTGTCAACATTTATATTTAAAAACAGTTTCCAAGAAACTTCAATATAATCTCTCTAAAGCAACGGAAGTTACAGTAGCCTTTGACTGGTTTTACTGTGCACTTAAGACATTTGACAAGTGATTTGGACTGATAAGCACAAAAAGAAAGATGCATTCATAAGCTCGACGTATGGGCACTATCCTGATACCTCAATAGATCAAGAACATTTGCCTGTTGTATACTACAAGAGAAAAAAAACACTTCTCTTTGCTTGGCTAGCTTGAATGTCAAACATGCGTGACCAGAAGCTTTGCGGGGTCATGAACATACTGCTGCCACATGCAGCGCGGTTAAAGGGGTCCACACATGACAACTTTCTGTGGCAGCGCAGCCAAACATACAGTGGGACATACGTGGCCGGAGCTTCTTTCCATGTGTTACTACACGAAATTGTTGGGGGTTTCGGTATCAATTTTACGAACGCGTTCAGCCACCTGATCGCCCTTCCTTTTTCCTTTCCTTTCTTATGTTTTTCGTGTTTTTATACAAGCTCACTACTAAATACACAAGGAGGTGGAAACGGAAAAGTGTTTTAAAACGGGATATGTGATAGATGACAGGGTAGACGGTGAAGAACTGTCCAGTGGCATGATCTCATAGTTCCCGTCAGGAAGTTGCAGTAAAGCTTTGTAAGGTCTGGTGTAACGCGACAAAAAAGCTCGAGGTTGATACCGACGCGGTAGAACGGCTCCTTGGGTACGTCAATGGGCTTCAGAATGCCTGCAGGTAACGCCGAGGGCCGTTTACGTCGCTGACAAAGGTCACACGCAGCAACGTAGCGTCAAACAGGTCGGTACAGACCAGGCCAGAAAAACCGGCACCGCACCCGGTCGTGTGTGCGGGACACCCCAAGATGGCCAGCGGTTGGAGCATCGTGGAGTTTTTGAGAGAAGAAGCACGAAGTTGTTGGGGAAGCAGAAGCTCCCGGCCATCGCCGTCTTCTTCGTTAGTCCAAGGAGGTTGGTTGGTTGGTTGGAAAACTTTATTGAGGTCCTGCAAGGTGCTCGTGAGCGCACAACGCGCGACTCTCACGTCGGGACCGTCAGGCCAAGCCTGTAGTCTACTGCCAGGACCTGCTGGACGGCCCAGAGTTAATCGGCCAGGAGCGGGCTGCGGAGGGCCGCCTCCCGCCTGGCCGAGGCAGTATCGGGGCTTGTGTACGTTGCCTTGCACTCCCAGAGCATGTGCGCTGGCGTGGCTACGTCCCCGCATGCGGGGCAAGCATCGTTGGGGAAATACTTCGGGATAAATTGCTTGCAGGGTGCTGAGATTAGGGTACGTCTTCGTGTGCAGTAGTCTGAGGGTAAGAGCCTGAGGCCTATTAATTTCGTGGTGACGGGGGCGGGTGCACTCTTCGCGCGAAGTGAAAATGCTTGGTAATTTGGTTGCACGTGGTGGGCGCGTCCCCGTTCTCCGCGACCTCGTTGTCGCCGAGCGGTTGCCCGGAACCGGCGTGGTCACTTAGCGCGCGCGCGGCCTCGTGGGCAGACTCGTTGAGGTTCTGGGGGAGCACCCTCGACCTGTCCAACGTGTGCGGGAAACCAGATTAGTGCGTGGTGCTTGATGCCATCACCCCCGCAACTCCAGAGCACGAGCAGGGCTTGCTAAGAGACGATGTCCCTCTCCAAAAGCTCTGATTGCGGACCTCGAGTCGCTGTAGATGACGCGTCTTTCACCGTCCAGCATGGCCAGGGCGATGGCCACTTGCTAGTCAATCGCCGGGTCATCGGTGCGAACCGATGCGCAGTTGGTGACTTGCTGTTTGAGGTCGACGACGACCGCGGAGAAGGCGTGGTCCCCGCGGTACGCCGCGCGCTCGACGAAGCTATGGTTGCGCTCGTCGCTGCGGATTTGCTTGGAAGGAAAGGAGCCAACAGTGTAATGGACGCTGAAGCGTCTGGTGCTACTGGCGAAACTTTCTTGCGAAGGTGTTTGCTCACCGGAAGTTGAGCGCTGTCATCGCAAAGTGCCACGAACGCTCTCGCGTCCGCTGCTATACGCGCAAAATCTTGCCAAGGTGGCTCTATCCGCGACAGCGAACAACCGAGAGCACCGACTCTGTAGGTCGCAAAATTTGCGAAACCGTTTCTAATCACACTTGCGTTTGCAGAGCTGGCGAAATAGTTGGAGGCACGCGGTATAGTGGGGGACTACGGATTAATTTCAACGACCTATGGATGTCTACCGTGCATCCAATGCACAGTACACGGCCACTTCTACATTCTTGCTCTCATCAAAATGCTGCCGCCGCGGCCGGAACTTGACCCCGCGAGCTTGTGTTCCGGCAACGCAACGCCAAAGCCACTAAGCAACCGCTGCGGGTCAGTTTGGACCGCAAAATTCAGTTTGAGCATGCATTCGTGGGCGGAGAAGAACATCGAGTTCATCGCGGAATCCATGGTTCCTACACACGTTCGTACACAGTAGCTCAGTCTTTTACGCTTGCTCGTGAACGCTATTCTAAAGCCGTCGGTTCGCAAAGGCCGCATCTCAGTCTTTTACGCTTGCTCGTGAACGCTATTCTAAAGCCGTCGGTTCGCAAAGGCCGCATCTCAGTCTTTTACGCTTGCTCGTGAACGCTATTCTAAAGCCGTCTGTTCGCAAAGGCCGCATCTCAGTCTTTTACGCTTGCTCGTGAACGCTATTCTAAAGCCGTCGGTTCGCAAAGGCCGCATCTCAGTCTTTTACGCTTGCTCGTGAACGCTATTCTAAAGCCGTCGGTTCGCAAAGGCCGCATCTCAGTCTTTTACGCTTGCTCGTGAACGCTATTCTAAAGCCGTCTGTTCGCAAAGGCCGCATCTATAGCGTGCGTGGCCGTTGTTATCCCAAAGCTGTCCCGTGAGACGGGGGTGTGTTCCTGCGGCGTGTAACCGGCAGCCGTGGAAGGAGAAGCCTTCCTTGTCTGCGGTGTTCCCAGCGGATGTGTGTACATTGGCGCCTTCGAGTCACGCCGTGACAGCGGAATATCACGTCGTACCGAGCGCGCGTGGACCGAAGGACTTCCGGAATGAAGGTTGGAAAAAAAAAATTAAATCGGGTTGGATGGAAGCGGGTGGGGAGGGGTTGCGAGTGATTCAGTAGGTGTGCGCAGAGGCGTGGCGGGGAAGCTGCCTTTCGGTGTGTACAGTCGAACGCAAGGCATCGATCCCACTCGTCGGAGGCAGCATGCATAAAGGAGTCGTGATTAACTCGAGTTCCGTATTGTTTCTTGAGAAGCGTACAGATTTTCGGGGGGAGGGGGGAGGGGGGATGCTCGAGTCACTCACCGGGAACAAGAAGGGAAGCCGCGCCACTGTATGGGACGCGAGGCTGCATTGCTTCTCGCCGTTTAGGCTTCGAATTTCAGGGGCACGCTTTTTCTCCCGTCTAGCCTCTGGCTCTTCCCACTCCACTTGTGTTTTTTTCTTTTTTTTTCTTTTTAGTCGTTTGTTTTGCTGAATTATCGTCTGCGACTTTGGGGTTAGGCCTGCGCGAATATATATTTTCATGACCGAATTGATACCGAATCGAATTGTGCTGGATGTAAATTGAATCGAATATTGTAAGCTTTTCGAGTGTAGTTTTCGAATAACAAGCAGCCGCTTTCAACATTAATCCTAAGACGCTATTCTCACCTTAGTATACTTAAAACTTAAAATGGGCATGGGCAGGACATGTAATGAGGAGGGAAGATAACCGATGGTCATTAAGGGTTACGGACTGGTTTCCAAGGGAAGGGAAGCGTAGCAGGGGGCAGCAGAAAGTTAGGTGGGTGGATGAGATTAAGAAGTTTGCAGGGACGGCATGGCCACAATTAGTACGTGATCGCTCAATTAGCCAACGCATAGTATGGAGAAGTATGGGAGAGGCCTGTGCCCTGCAGTGGGCGTAACCAGGCTGATGATGATGATGACGATACTTAAAACGTTAGCAAGCGTCTGTCATTATAATGCATAGCACGACGCGCTGCTTATTAAAAGCTAGAATCGGCAATTGGGAGGAAATAAGCATTTGTTTGAGTATTAAGGATTTTTCCGGATTAGCCGCGAACTTCTGGTTCTCTCAGCGACGTATTGTCTTTGCTCCAGTTTCATGTGTGATCTCGCAGAATTGAAGATTTCATATTTTCGAAAACTACTCCATAAATATCCGTATTTATGAATAATGGCTATTTGTTGGGAAGACTGAATCAAATTTGACAATATTCGATTCGTTATTCCAAGGTTCCGAGCTGTCGCACACTTTCTACTTAGGGGGATTTATGTACCCCTGGACAGTGTTTATGTTTCTAATGGGAGATCACTGGGGGTGGCCTTCGTCGTGCAGTGGACATCAAAATAGCATGATGATGATGATGATGATGATGATGATGATGATGTACCTGTGGGCGGTATATTCTTAGAGCTTAAGAAGTGCGGAACCCCAGTGACAGAGATGTACATACAGAGCAACGGGATAACACTATCTTTTGTGACGCTGACGTGAACACAATTGTATCAGCCATGCCCCGAATTTTTTTTATCCTCTAGGAAAGCTGTTCATCGGGAAAGCCCGGCAACACAAGCAGTCCCTATGTAGCAACGGTTTGTGAACTTGGCCACACAGATTCATTCCATTCCTTAAGAGGAAGCTTTAGCTCGGGCCCAACTGCGACTCGGCATATTCAAAAACATGTAAAACGCAAGAAAGACGTTTTTCTGAGATAACCCCCGACCAATCTTAATGAAATTTGTATTAATTGAGAGATACAGTTAAATTCTAGTGACTGGTGGAAACAGAATTTTGGATTAAGGCCTGAATTTTGTTAAAAGGATCTTCAAAAATTCGAAAGTTTCAAATATATAGAACCACGAAGTTTACATATTAATAGCTCTGCATCAAGAACAGATATCGCGGTTCTGTAAACGGCATCCATTAGATCATTGAAAGCTGACAAATTCGACGTGTCTTTTTGTATGTTGCGTGAATTTTTTACATTGTTTACAAGGGTTGTGCAAAAGCTCCATTTCCATATTAGTAAATTTTTTCAGATTCACGTGTAACATACCAATTTTATCCGCTTTAGAAGTACTATTAGATGCAATTCCCACAATTTTGATACCATTTTTCATTGCTTAGTTACACAATTGTAAACTTGATAGTCTCGTTGTGAGAAAATTTTCCATATTTACCAATTTTCAATAAAACATTGGCGGCCTAACTGAAACATTCGAAGCCATCAGTCGCTAGGTTTTAAGTTCTTTTAAATGCAACGAATCCACCTAATTTTGTGCCGTGGGTGCCGAGAAAAACACATTCTTTCGTTACATGTATTCATATAGGATCACCCGAACTAAAGCTTCCTCTTATGACACTGTTGTTTTTTTTTCAGCCAACCAATGGAGACGTCTTCGCTCTACCATTACACATTTTGCAACATGAATTGAGCACAGTGCGTTAGCGAACACCAAGTTGCATTTCCGACAGCTGATCGCACAGTTGCAGGACAGAAGCCATAACGGTTTCGTATTCCTGCGCTTTCGCCGAGGCAACTTAAGGCGCGTCGCTGAACGTGTTGTCTGGTTCCTTTAGGGCGAACTGCTCCGCAAACAGGGTCTATACAGTGTCGTATGTCGACGCCACTTTGACCACCAGAACGTCGCAACGCTGACCCAATTTGAGGATCTTATAGCGCTGAACACTGATACTGGTTAGCTTTCGCATACAGCTATAAGAAAGAGATGGGGCGACCAAGCCGAGTCCCATATATAATCTCGACGGACATCGCTACAGTCTTAATGACGTCATTTCCGGCTGTGATTGCCCGCGTTCGGTCTCGAGGCGCGGCCTGAAAAACGACGCCCGGTCGACGACGGACTTGAGCCGCAAAAACGGGATCGTTTTGCGAGAAAGGCGGCGAGCGCATCATTCCACTGCGGGCACACGCCTCGTCGAAACAACGGGCAATAAAAAAAAAAAGAAAAGATTTACGATGAGCTAAGAGGGACGTCCCACGGTGTCCGAAACAAACGATTCCAGCTAGCGGCGCGACGGGCGCTAGACGCGAACCCCCCCCACTGGGATTTTTGATAAACGATGTGGCGTCCCGGCTGACGTTATTACGGGCTCCGTTAATTAGGCTTACGAGAGTACGGGGCGGCTCAGTTTCCGGGACCGGCGCTTCTAAGACGCTTCCTTCCTCCCTCCCCTTCCGCGTGCATATGTTCCGGTTTTTGTAGGACAGCGCGGAAAACGCGTGTAGCGTTCAGCAGCTCCCGTTTCAGCTCCTGTTGGTCCCTTGGAGGGGAGGGGAGGGGGGGGCAGAGAAATATTACGTTTTCGCGTTGTCGAGGTAAGAGTAAAAAAAATAGTTTCGGTTTCGAGGCCCGAGCCTTCTGACCATATAACAGCTCGCTTGTAATTAACGGGCGAGTACGCTGCCTCGAATGAAGACAGTCGCGCCGCGAGTTTGTAGAATCTTGCTGTGGGGCGTTTGGCGTCCAAAACTACTTGCCGCGGTAACTCAGGCGCTAAGGCGCTGCGCTGTTCTGCAGAGCACGAGGTTGAGGGTTCGATCCCGGCTCCCGGGAGGCCGCATTCTCAAAGAAGCGAAATGAAAAAAAAAAACACTTGGGTACTTTCATTCAGGTCTATGCGAAAGAACCCCAAGTGCTACCCTATAGTCCTGAGTTGCTATAGCACGTTAAACATAGTCAATAAATAAATTAAGAATTGGGGCATATTTCTTGTATTTATATTTAGAATGCTTTTTGCTTTACTGAGAGATCCAATGGAGTGGGCATATGGGCCCAAAATGCAACTCTGTATGAATTGTCCTGTATCAGTGCAGCTAACATTAGCAGGCGTTGGTGCGCATGCGTTTGTAAACTGTCATTCTTTCGTGCGCGTTAGTGAAGCGTAAGGAACCCCAAGAGCTGTCCAGACCCCGTCCAATGGCTGCTCTTCAGAAACTTGTACTCGTTCCTCTGAAAGTGCTTTTTGAAGGTCAGCCATACTGTCGATAAGTATATAGTATTAAATGCGACTACATCTTTGTGGAGGGCAATGACATTGTTCGTATATTTGATATGCAGCCTTTTGAGAAAAGTCATAGAGCTGTACGTTGCGGCGACTTCCACGCTGACATACTGGCTCTTTGGAACAGTTGCTAGAATACGCCGGAAGTTCTAACACCCTGTGGATGGAAAAGAACTGTCGTGCTCTGGACTTCAGGATTCTGCGCCACAGGGACTGCAACACATAACCGAAAGGCATATGCCGGTATTAAAAAATTGCCTGTGGCAGATTGCATAAATTATAACTTTTTTTTAAAGCTGGATAACACCGAGGGGCACACTGCTTGAGCGATAAATCGAAATGAATAGTCGACTAATTAACGAAGATTCACGAATGAAAATTTGAAATAAATGATTTACTGTAAACGTGGCAGGAATTTGTAGCCGGGGAGTTCGGAAGGCGTATTCAATTGGAACAAATGTTCGGTATTCTTTACTCTTTATTCAGTGAGTGCCCCGCTTTGCCAAAAAGGCATTACAGCAGGGGAGTTACAGACTTACAGATTACAGGTTACAGATTACAGGTATGACGCCAGCATCGCTATATTCATTCCCAAAGTGTGCAATAATATACATGGACGTTCCACATATTTTTGTACTTCAATACGCAAAGCGGTGTTCTCCTAAAAAAAGTGTGTGGAGCACACCATTTTCTTTCTTTATCGCAACTTTGATGGCCCCATATCTCAAAACCGGTGATATCCTCAGAATTCATTCCAAGTGGATATGCATCTGCAAGCTTACCGGCTACACTATTCGTAACTTGCAATATGCGCCGTATTATAATTATTTAATAGAATAATTGAGATTTTTTTCAATTAGTCGATTATATATCTCGGTTTATCATGCAAGTAATGTTCTCCGCTTCGAGTAATCCAGATCAAGGACCGCAATTAAGCGATCTGCCGTATGCGATTATATTAGAGTTTTGAATAGTCTAAAATAAAAACGCCCCCTATGATTAAGGCACACGAAGTAGCCTGTATACTTTTGACGGATTCCTGAGAAGTTTATCTCTTGTGACATCTTGTGCATCTCTGATATATCTTTATTGTTTGCACCATTTCACGCTGTATTTCTCTGGGGGGACATTTCATGTCTGCATTTATCGCAATGTCATTCCATATTGCTTTTTTTTTTTACTTTTCTGATCTTATGTAACTCCTGATGTATTTCCGTTTCTGACGTGAAACAAGTGGAGACAGCACAACCTCCTTCTGCTAACTTCTCATTTTTCACGTTAATCACCGATTAATCCCCCCTCCTCCCACCCCCCCCCCACACACACCGAAAAGAGTACACAGAGGCGTTCGAATGGTGAAAGTACAACTGTAGAGAAATTTTCAAAAAATAAAAGTTAACACACCATCGAATCAAAATTTGAATTCATTCTTTAAAAACAGATAGTGCAGAAAAAAGCACGACTGCGTGCATACATCGGGAAGTTCAGGAAGAAAAGAAAGAATACATTTGGCACAAATTATAACAAATAGATAGGCAGTTTCAAGACGAAACAAACTAACTCATGTAACTGCGTGATATCGCTATACAAAAGAAACACGAAAAAAGAGAAAGAAAGGTGTGCACTTTGCGTAACCTATACGAAACCGTTGTCACTGACTGCTGCCTCAGAATTGCCGGTGGAGATGGATTGACAACCGATGTCTCAGGCGGCCTTGCACGTTTATCTTACGTTAGGCGTCACACGAATATTAAAAAAAAAATAGAATAATTTTCAATGTCACGTTCTCGCAACGAATAACAGACTACTGCATTCGCATTCGAACATTCGCCCACGTGGTATAGAAAAAGGCGACGCAACCATCTCGAACGACGCAGTTTTTCTCTGCGTAGCCGCATACCACACGCCGGCTTTTACGAACCGTGCCCTATCGCGCACATCTACTCGCGCGCGAGCACTGACGCATTCGAGGCTCGCTTCCGCACAACTCCGGAAAGTGCGACTCGACCGAACTCACCACTGCTTTCGCCTGCATTCGATGCACAGAGAGGTACGTGAAGCGCTTCCATATGGGCGAGTTCGTGGCTACGTATCTGCCATACATTGTGTGTACGTGCCAACGTCCCACCTTGTTTTGCTGCTTTCTCTGTCGTATACCTATCGCGTCTGTTTCGCACGTTACTTTCCTTTGACATCCAAGCCTGTTTTCGGTGTTACTGTTCATTTCCATTAAACCTTCCATGTCTGAACAATTTTGTACGTTTTTTTTTAAAACCTGTAGCTTCTTCATTTGTGATATCTGTGGTCACCCCGTATATTTTTCGGACCTCATTCCAAAGTTGTTTCGTTTCAGTCAACGTTGAGCTGTGTGGAAACGTTGAAAGTGTTTACGGGTTTAGGGGTTGGTGTTAAGGTTTGTCCAGCCTTCACAATGGCTTCTCATACACTCTGTCTCAACAAAACCGTGCAGCACAGCTGAGGATACAAGTATCGCCAGCTAACGAATATGGAGAGCTAGAAGACAGGCTTCCCCCACTGACCGCCACTAATCGCCCTCGGCGGGACGCCAGCTTAACGAAAGTTTCCCGGAAGGTATCATCAGCTCACATTGGGCGAGTCCTGCCCCTAGCACTCATCGTGAACGCAACGTAAAGCGCACAATGTCGTACCTCGAAATTAGTTTAACTAAATTGGCTGGCAATCTAAACTCTGGGTGTCATTGGGACTCTAACGTACATGGTGAAAAAATACAGCAATGTTGCAGTCATGGTTACGAGCAGGAGTTAAATGTTAATAACTGAAAATGCCAAGTTTTGTTCCTATACCGTTTTTCAAAATTTATTCTGCCCTTTTTTTATTCTGATGCCTTTTTCTCACCTCTCCCTTTCTTGCAGAGCAGCATGCTGCTGAACGGTTTTATGCCCACAAACCCTCACTTATTTTATATGAAGAACTATATTCATTCCCCTTCTTTGTAAGAATGCACAGCCGGCTCAAGCTTGCTCACCGGCTAACGCGAGCGTTGGCCTTTTCTGTACAGCACATTGTCACTGAGGCAGAGTATATGCAACGGCGTCCTGGTTTCTTGAATCAAAATGAAATGAAATACAATATTGCAGAAAGCGTCGAGAGCACTGAGAACGTGATGAAGTGTTATGTACAGTCCCTCTGGGAGCCACAGGGAGTAATTCGGGCTCGACGACGGCATGGAGTCCTCGAAAGCAGAGGTGAGCGGTGGTGTTTTTCACGATTCGGGAGGAAGCGGTTTCCTTTACGACGTGTCTCGGGCCGTAAAACCGGCTTTACGCCTAGCGCAGTACGTGCGGAGTATGCCGTTGGAGCCTGCGCGAGAAGTGAGAATTGCGTTAAGAACTTTTTCTGGAGGCACGTTTCACGTCTCAGCGAGCTGATCCTTCGCCAATCAAGAGAGAGTACTCGGCGCATACGGGGATGCAGATGCACATCCTTGTGCGGCAGTGGCGCATACTTACTCTGGTGGATTGGCTAAGAATGTGAGCTTTAATCTTAGAGAGAGAGAGAGAGAAGGGAAGACGGAAAGGCAGGGAGGTTAACCAGACTGAGTCCAGTTTGCTACCCTACACGTGGGGAGGGGAATGGGGAGTGAAAGAGGGAGAGAGAGAGGACTTAAGTGTAGGATGTCTATAGTCGGGCACTCAAGTCTGTTGCCCTCAGGTAGCGACAAAGCGCTCGAACTGCTTTCTGGGCCAATGAGCTGTGAGGCCAGGCTCCCAAGATCTTCGCTTCCGTAAATGGCCTGTCATCCAGTTTATTCAAGAATCTAAAGGAAGCACAGTGCATTTGCATCTAAAACAAGTAAAGTAACAGTTTGAGGATAGATAAGTTATCATCGAAAGAAACAGATTCTACAGCATAAATTACCAAAAAAAACGAGATAAATTTAGTAGAATTAAGTTCTGTTGGAAGGGAGTAAAAATAAACATTGAGGCCAGAATGTAGCGATTGGACCCCACCGAACGACGATTGGGTTGATGTCCAGTCCGTAAAAAGGAGGCACATAGCCGCGAAAGTGATTGGCCACACAAAGCGACATTCAATATTTACGTAGGCCAACGCCAGAATTTCCGAAAAAGAAAGATGAAAAAAAGAGAACAAGACGGAAAACAAAAGAATTGGTATAGGGCCGAAAGAAAAGAGAAAGCCCACAAAGACGGAAGAGCCTATGCGATAAAATCACATTAAAACAACAACAAGAAAACAATAACGTCAAATTAAAGACGGCACCGATATTGAGCCGAGCGGAACTTGCGGAGCCGAGCGTAAGCTAGCGTGCTCCGGCAGCCAAATTGAACAACTCTGAGTGTTAATAAATTGGGGACAGACATTCAAAGTACAATGTGGTTAAGAGGGACTTATAGAAATGATGGAGTTTTAGGTGGCAGAACCACGGTGTGCTTATGACGCACGCCGTAGAGGGCGTCTCGGGGATAATTTCGACCACCTGGGGTTCCCTTTACCGGGCACCTAAATTTAGGCACATGGGCATTTTTTTGCATTTAACCCCCCCCCCCCCCCCCCCCATCCCCCGAAATGCAACCGCCGCGACAGGGGCTTCGCTGCCTCGTGCTTAACAGAGCAGGCAGTTGAAGAAAAAAAATTGCGTATGGAGGTCAGTTGATTCTTTCCTCATTACTTTTTTTAAGGTAAAAGCCATTATTGTTAATCTAGAATGACTGTTGAAAAAATATATTTCTAGTGGGCCTTTCATTTAATATTATTATACCATATATATAGGCTTATCCTTAAAATAGATTTATGAAATCCACCTGCCTCTTTGCCAATAGGTTCTAGTAGTTAGGTGCCACCCCCTTTAAGCTCATCGTCACGACACCACCACCACTACCACCCCCACCACCACCATCATGTGAAGCGGTGCCAAGAATGAATGAATGAATGAATGGATGAATGAATTTAGTTCCATAAAAATATACAAGCTTATGGGGGATATGGAAAAAAGTTGCAAAAGAGCAACTTGACTAGTCCTTAAACCCGTAACTATAAGTTCCTTTATAAAGAAACTGTAAGTTCGGCGAATCGGTACCGGATGATATTGCGTGTTTCTCGGCAAAGGCGAAGACTTAGAGTTGCGCTTAGTTCGGGTTGGGTGAAAGTATGGTTTAGATTTCCGATTCTACCGCATGGCCTTGGCCAACATCAGCTCACGTCGACGAGAAAGGTTAAAGCGAGCCTACTTTGCATTGATTCGACGGGAGCGGCACGCACGTGCCTAGAAATTGCCTTCACTGGCGATATCCATTCTGTCTTTATTCTCGATTTGAGGCATTCATTTCTTTTCTTATTCGAAAAAAAGAGAAAATGGCGGGCTGCGGAAAGCATCGGCTCTGGAAGAATGTTTGCGATATATATATATATATATATATATATATATATGAATGCAGATCATAACCGGGCTACCAACAAAAGCCTGTTTGAAAATGCAGTCGCGTGCCTTATCTACGCACCATGAATTTATTCGCTGGTACCACGCCGCACTCTTAAAGCGAGCGCTGGCGTGCGTCGATCGGGATTGCGTGTCAGCGAACCTCAGGGTCGTCGGCGGCGTACAAATATCGTTATCGATCTCTAAAGTCCACAGATTTCTATAAACAATCTATAGAAATTTTTTACAAAGTGTGCGTATAGTTACGTACATTGCTGGTCCTATGCAATCTGTGAACTCTGCTAAGGGAGTGCAGACAAATTTACAAAAGTGCGGGACGGCGCGTTCTGTCAACTGTTCATTGCAGTTGTACACAGGCTACGCCGACGAGCAGTGTTTGCACACAGAAATATGCTACATACATTTAAGGTTTAGTACCCTCGTGTCACACTTGCCAAGCCGTATATTCTGGGGGATCGGCCAAGAATCAGCACATTCCCCCGCGGAACATAGCAAGTTGCCCATACCCAGTGTGCCCATAGTTTTCTGCTGGACCATACTGTGGCATAATCGTTGCTGTGTTATCGTGTTTAGTTCTTGTCATGCCCCGGCCCTTGATGCGATGCCCTGCGCATGCGTGACATGCACACATATGTATATATACTGCGGAGCAATAAAGGCGGGGGTTCATTCCCGTTCATGTTCAAGATGGTGTCGTTCGTCGCGGAAACACGACACATACGGCACCCTGCAGCAAGAGAAAGAGAGAGAGAGAGCAAGGACAGGAAAGGCAGGGAGGTCAATCAGAAGAGCACCCGATTTGCTACCCTACACTGGGGGTGGGGGAAAGGGGAGGGAAAAGAGGAAAAAGGTATAGAGTAAGCACTGAGTGCAAGTGGGAGGAACACTATACACAGGGACACTATAAACGGTCTCTTAACCCGGTCAAGTATTGCACTAGTGCACGAATCGCTTTCCATGCCAGTGACGGGTGTGGCCACGGTCCGCGCTGTCTATTAGGGCACATACCCTCAGGCCGAAGTGGTCTATCCGGCAAGAATGCAGCCATAACAAAACCACTGACCGAAGTTGTCTATATATGTCAACAAGTGTATCCGACAAGGACATGGCGACGAACGCCAAACCGCGCGGACGAGGCAAAGCGAGCTTTTCACTTTGATGTACAGTACGAGGTCCGCAACCTATGGGCTGTGAGGGATCTCTTGTCTAAGGCAAAAACGAAAGCAAACAGTTTAACGGAAATAAAATGTATAATTTGCATACTGTTTGTAGACAATCGATCAACTTATCTTTCAGACGTTTTACCTACTAAAGTATATATACCTTGGCCTACTGTCAATACACATAGCCATAAACTAATGGCCTAATAGACATACGTGGCAATATACTAATGAATGTACGCTGTAGTCTATAGACATTAGTCTATAGTGATGTAGCCTAGAGTGCTATATTATCTCGGACAGTTGACGTTAGTCTTATGACTATAAACGTGTAGTGATTGAAAAATAGATTGTGGTACATCCCAGTCGATAGACATCCAACCCAGCAGGAAGCTGGTTGCGAAGTCATTAAAATCAATAATCAAAAAGGAAATAGTCTTTTCTTCATGTACTTTCTCTGTATGCAGTATATAGGCACTATATATGTCGAAAACCACGAGGTTGAAAGAAGGTAAGGTCATCTGCAAAACGTTCACAGACAATCTAAAGCTACAAAGACTTTAAATTTTGTAAAGGGTAGCTTCTTCGATCGCCGACCTCAGAAAGTATAGGTATATTTGGACTCGAGCGAACAGGGCTGGGCAGGTAACGATCCTCTTTGCTTGTCGTGCTCGAACTAGAGGACGCAAGAGCTCGGCTACCGCTCCTCGGGAAACTGAAACTAGGCACCACGAAGAAAAAAAAAGGAAGAAAAGGAGTTCGAATATTTCAGTTCTGCTTTGAAGAGATTGTGCGCTGGCGGGAAAGCCACAGGAGTGGCTTCGTTCTTTTTCTCGACTTTTCCTCTTTCCTCGGTGCGGGTGAGTAATTTTTGTTCAAAGAGCGGCGTCGGTTGTTTACGATCGGAGCCACACCCGCCGTTCGTGAGAGTGTGGAAGAATGTCACGGCTTGTGGCGCACGGTGTGTTGTACTCACCCACAGTCCCCCTTCGCATCTCTGTGAGACCGGGAGAGAGAGAAAGCAAAGAACAAAAGACAGCATTCGAGTTTTCAAATTTATTCATTCGTTCAAGCAGACATACAACGTGATAGAGAGAGACAGAGAGAGAGAGAGAGATGCAAATGAGAGAGAGGCAGGGAGGTTGACCAGAGTTAAAACCTGCGGTTTGCTACCCTGCACTAGGGGAAGGGAAAGGGGAAGTAAAGACGGAAAGAAGAGCGTGACAAAAATAAAAGCGTGAGAAAAAATACGAAAAGTGACGCTGTGGGGTCATTATAGTCTTTCTTATAGGCCGTCACGTAAAACGGTCAACAAAGCCCTGACCGACTTTCGCTGCGACGACAGTTAGTGTGGGCATTCCAAGACTCAATGTGATAGGCCAAGCATAGCACAGTTATGCCATGTTGGGTTGCCAGTTTAGAGGAAAAGAAAATGAGTACAATAGAAAAGCAAAACGAAAGAAGCACGCAATTAAGACCTTTTTCAGTTCTTCTGGTCGTAGAATAGAGGGCACAGGCGAAGTGCAAACGCAGACGACCGATTTCGGATCTCCGTTCCCTATGAAAGCTCTCAGAGCCTCTAACGCTCACAACTATTTGCGTCGGCAGCGTTTAGCGATTCAGCGGACGTTTTTCCGCCAAGTTTGTAGACGGTCTATACAGACGCGATGTGGCCCGATGGGCTTTTACGTTTTGTACACTGCCAGCTCTAACGAACATTGATTTAACTTCTCGTTCAACTTGTTGCACAAGTGGTATGGTCGGAGTTCTCTAGTAGGCTACTGTTAATAAAAAATGTCGAAAAACACCTGCACTATGTGTGTGTTTGTGTGTTCGTGTGTGTGTGTGTGTGTGTGAGAGAGAGAGAGAGAGAGAGAGAGAGAGAGAGAAAGAGAGAGAGAGAGAGAGAGAGAGAGAGAGAGAGAGAGAGAGAGACTAAATGTGCCAGCCACCGAGTGTTCTGTGATGTCACGTTAGCGCATGAGAGTCGTTAAGAATTGAGTGTTAAGAATTTGGTCCTTTATATTCATGGGGATTAAAATTACATGGCCACTCCAAACAAATTTTCGCCGTTGTCGTGGCCGTATATGTCTCCGCATATATTTAGGTATATGTGTGCGATATCTCATGCCATGCTCTAAGTGCGAGTTTTATTGCTACTATACCGTTGCACTAAAGTCGCTCATAACACGTCTTACGTCCTTCACTTAACTATTCCTCGGTAGGGCGTAATAGTTCTGCGGAAACGCACAAGGTGGAGAGAAGTAAATAATAAAGGGGAAATGAGACATCCACCCAATCCTAGCAGTTGCTACGATTTTTCGGTCTACGACTTTCGTGTGACTTTTCTATCGAGGAACCCGTGCGGTTTTCTTTGTAGCGATTGCTACGACTGGATGGATGTCTCATTTCCCCTTTATTCCTCAGTATTCTGAGAATGTCAGCCCGCAAACAAATTTCACGAAAAAAAGAAACACTCACAACGCATGCCTTTGATCTGAAATCTTCTTCGTCTATTAAATACTAAAAGTGCAGGAGGATATCAGTGCTCAAGCCTGAAAGTGGTGTAGTTTTACTACCGCGGCTCTTTACGGGCGGCCCACTAACTGCGACGTGATTGCAGGCCCAATAGTGAAATGTTAAAGGGTGCCAGAAATTCTGCGGCACCCGTGTATATGGCGTCCACGTTTGCCGGATCCACGTACAGTTAGAACACCGTCCGAGAATTTTAAGCGCTACGCTAAACCTCGCTGTCGCAGTAGATTCTTCGCTCTTCAAATTAGTTAGTTAATTCGAGTTTAATGGCGCAAAAGTGACTAAGGCCATGCTGCGCCAGTCACAGGATAGTACAAGATCCAATTTTAAGGCAGCAATAGCTGCGTTACCTTAAAGTCGATGCAAATATCCAGTTTCATCTAAAAAATCCAACAAGTTACTGAATGGCACTAGCGGTTCATCGCCCAAAAATATGGCAGGTTGTAAAGGTATGTGGAAGTGATACAAAGTGTTGATATGTTTCCGCCTCTGTGTTTCAGTATGGGGACGTGACATAATTATGTGGTTTACTGTAAGCGATTCATTGCATTTCTCGCAAGTTGGTGGGTTTTGTTTTCGAAATAGAAAATTTTCGAAACATAACATCACCCCATAGAACCGTTCTTGGTGACTGCATGATTTACACTCGCCAGGCAAGGGTTTAGTCATATGTAACTTGTTATTTATGCACGTGTTCGGTTCCTGTTGCCATTTTGATGTTAGGGTCTTACGAATCACTAGGATACTGTCTTTGTATGGAAGTGTTATGTGATTTATCCTTTTGCGTGATGCCATGGATGCGCTTCTATCTACCGCTTCATTCGCTCGTATCCCAACATGGCTCTTCAAATTAAACACCCGCCGTGGTTGCTTAGTGGGTATGGTGTTGGGCTGCTAAACGCGAGGTCGCGGGAACGAATCCCGGCCATGGCGGCCGCATTTCGACGGGGGCGAAATGCGAAAACAGCCGTGTACTTAGATTTAGGTGCACGTTAAGGAACCCTAGGTGGCCTAAATTTCCGGAGTCCCCCACTACGGCATGCCTCACAATCAGAAAGTGGTTTTGGCACGTAAAAACCGTAATTTTTTTTCATGTGAAACTGTGAATTTTTCGGGCACATTCTTTCACCCAGTCTCTGCTGGGTTCAACGACTGCGGGGGACTGAAAGGCTGCGAAGATGATTACAGCCCACAAGTCTAGCGAGGATGAACAGTTTTCACTACCGGCCAATTTCCTTAACTTCTGTTCTAGGCAAGTTAATATAGCATATAGTCTACTGCAACCTTGTTGGTTTATAGGAATATATATTTTTTTTTTTGCATCCCAGCAGTGTGCTTCTTTGCAAACATTATACTTGTGAGACTAGTGCTAACCTTCACTAATAATTTATCCTCCGATTTATATAAATCCTCAGTAATTGATCGCATTTTCATGACTTCACCAAGGCACTTGACACAGTCTCACTCCCGCTACATTTATTGAAACTTAGGGCAGCTGACCTCGATTGGGGCCTGTTTAAATGAATTGGATGATTCTTGACGGCTAGAACTCGTATGTGTCAGTTAATGGTAATCAGTTAAACTATGTCGTGTAACATCGCATGCTCCTAAGGATACTGTCCGTGGAACTCTCCTTATTCTTTTTTTTGTAATTATGACCTACCTGTTTCTGTTACCTACAATATAAAGCTCTTTGGTGATGACTGTGTTTTTTCCCGGGAAGGTTTTAATGAGTCCAACGTGTCCATCGTTCAATCTGGCCGTAATAATACTTTCTCTAGGTGCGACAAGTGGTCTATGACACTAATAACACATGTAAATCAATGTGGCTGTCTCGTAAAATTATCAGCTCACATCTCATAGTTATAATCTTAACGGTTGCCTTCTTGAGTTCGTCGGCAGCTACAAATATTTAGACGTTTACATAACGAATAACCTCTCGAAGCGCAAGCGTGTCCGCCATACTGTTAGGAAAGCTTATAGCTTTGTTTGTTTCCTAGTATATTTCGTGTACGTGAAGCCGTTGCGCTGTAAGCATAACTAACAGTTCACTTTCTAGAGATTTTCGTCTTGATTCTCGCCTACTTAAAGCCTCTGCTATATAAAACACCCGTTTGAACTAAACTCGAATACGCTTCAACCTTCTGTGACCTTTACACTAGCTCGTCAGAATGATCTTAAGAATCTGTCCAAAAATGATCTGCTAGATTTATCCCTTCCACCGTCGCTGAGCTGATGTTTCTCGCATGAAACAAGAGCTTGACCGGCGGGTCCGAGTTAATACACATTGCATATTTTCCGCCTGTACCTCTTCCATAAATTTCAATAAAGTAATAACGATTTGGGAATGTCTCGTTTTCACTTTTTAGTCACTAGTGAGCTCGAATTGATAACCGAATGAAGGTTAGTTTGTCTCAGTGTGAGATCAACGTGCACTTCGAAGGTGTCATTCCTAGAACAAGTCAACACTGGAGTCACGGCCTCCGCTGTCAGCGTCGCTGATAATTTCGCATTCAAGTCTGCTGCCTGTGGCCATGCGCTGCTTCGATGGTGTTGTTTGTTACGTTTTATTTACGACCCTCGCTCTAAGGCCTGTGTGGCCCCGAGAGTAAATAAAAGAGCTGAAATAAAGTTTGCTATGGATGCTGGTGCTTCGCCCTGCGGGGTAAACTGCCACATTTTGTAATGTGTTTAGCGTTCTTTGGAATGCCTTGGGAATGTCTTTGGAATGTCTAGCGTTCTTTGGAATGTTCTTTGGTCACGATTTCTCGTGACCATCGAGTTTCATGCAATAATTACCAGAGGGAACTATGGCGCTGCAGTCGTTGGCCCACCATGAGAATGATTGGAAGTACATGGATTTGTCTGATCTTCGTGCTTGTGGATTCAGGCGTTCTTGTGGCTTTGTATATTACTCTATATAAATCTAATTGCCGTAAATTTCAGCGCAATCTGTACTCTTCGAAGTGCAGAAGGCGCCGCGACTACGCGCAATTGCTATTAATTGCAACGATGGAACTTGTTCAGGTGGCCAGATCGAAACGCTCCAATCGCCTCAAGCCACTGGCATGCCCGCGATGAATTCATAAGGGCGTTGCATTCGCTTGTCGATACATGCATCCGTGGCTTCATGGTTTCAATATCAGGCACCTGTTCTAGAGTTCCTGTGCTCGAATCGTGCCATGGGGCAATTTTAATGATGTTTATTTAATTATTTATTACGCAATGCATTGTTGAAAATGACTAGGTTAGAAAGTCACAACGCCGTTTGAAGCCAAAAGAAAGAAGTTTAGCCAAATCCATGTACTTCCCATCGTTCTCATGCTGGTACAACCGTTCTTGTTGCAGCACGCGGAAACACGAATGCCAAAATTACTCTTCTTATCATAAAATCATATATTTAATTTAATTCTTTATATTAGCTTTTCTTTGACGACGCAGTGGCGCTGCAAGCGCAAGACTCTATCCACAAACGCAAAGCCCTATTCTAAAACTCTTCAATCCTACGTGCCCCAACGCTAACACCCGCAAAGCTCTTTGGGGCCCAAAATTTTTGGGGCCCGTATCCTAAAACTCTGTGAGGGTATTTTGCTCTGTGGCCATGATTGAGCGCGACGGCGAAAGTCCGGCGAGGCGACGGCTTTGGCGTAGTTCTTGCGCTGATAGCTCCGTTGTAGGTCGAGGGAGTTAC
This sequence comes from Dermacentor variabilis, assembly GCF_050947875.1. NCBI lineage: Eukaryota > Metazoa > Arthropoda > Arachnida > Ixodida > Ixodidae > Dermacentor > Dermacentor variabilis. The sequence continues at coordinate 18,980,540 of NC_134578.1, read as the reverse complement.
CACGCACAGCTCCACCAAATGTTACACACGAGGTGTTTAATGCAGAACCAGATGAATCTGGTTGATAGGCGCGTTTTGATCGGTCCCCAGGCAGCTTGGCTCACGTCGTTTTCTTCTTTCTTCCACATCGTTGTCTGCGCGGCAGCCGTGAATCATAGCAGAGCTCGTGACATTACTATATATATATATATATATATATATATATATATATATATATATATATATATATATATATATATATATATATATATATTACTATGAGGCGCTGCAGGAGCGAGCGCTTATGAGGGGATTGACGAAGACTACGAACGGCGATAGTCGTGGGCATGGGCTCCATCTTGTATGCCTGTCTTCTGCCGGTTGTATATATCTTGTAAATACATTGTCAAGCATGTTTTCTCCGCGTAATAATAATAATAATATATATATATATATATATATATATATATATATATATATATATATATATATATATATATATATATATATAAATAATTTTAACTGTTGGCATAGTAAATTTTAATGTTTCGTTTAAGAAAACGCGTTCATTGTGCCATCATTTCTTGAAACAACTGACCCATTGATTCCCTACCTTGAGCTCACTCGAAGCGGCGAATGAGCTCCTGAACAACACTTTGCAATGTGAGGAAAGTTGTTGAAATCATAGATCGGGGACCTAGCTCAAAGAGGTGCAGTGTAATGCTAGCGCCTTTGTCTGGCATTTGCCGCTATATGGCCGCTGATTTTGCTACATAACTTGAGTGGCGATCTCGACATCGCAACACCTTCTTTCAATGTATATTAGCAGTAAGCATGTCAACATCACAGTATCAGACATATTTTCCTAGCATATGAAGACAGTAGCATAAACGACTAAAGGACATGAAGGCACCCGTAAGATATTTGTCATATCAAATTTATGTTTAAGTTGTGCGTAATGCTAATTACATCTGTAGAGGATACTCACAGACTAACCAGAGCAATCAAGGAAGCTTTTCAGGGTAACATGTATTGCGATGCCTGCTTTTAGATGGCTCCAGTGGCACCCTGAACCCTTGGCTGGTGAACCTGGTTTGAAGTGCATTGTGCTGTTGTCGAATTTCAATCGTCAATTTCGTTACTTTTGAAACATCCAAATCCACATTGTATGGCGGCCTACAGTACCTCGTATTATACAGCACTCACCAGGTTTGCTGTGCAGGAAAGCCCGAATACAGAGCGCGCCAAAGGCAAGGCACAGCTTGTACTAAGGCCGTCAGTGAATAACCATTGTGATCAACCCGCGAACTCTGGAGATGCCTAGAAATATTGAAAGGTTATCTAAGGTATGCTCATGCAAAGTGCCCTTTGCGCGTGCTCCGCTCTCCGAGGTGTCGCCTGGCAACGGAGGTGCACCTCTTCTTCGCGCCATTTTCCTCCTTTGCATTCTACAGCACATGTTTTTTTTTGTTTTTTTCAGGTGCAAAGCTTCCTCTGGCCTGGTTAGCTCGTTTTCGTGGTTAGTGTTGGTGGGACTTACATTTTGCTGGACTCCCCACTGGGAGTCCAGCAAAAACCTTAGCCGCTCTTCTCGCTCGGTTGACACAGTCCGAGCAGGTCCATCGTGTTGCGGCTGGAAGGCGTTGCCTCCCACTGCCGTGTGGTGGGGCGTGTTGTGGATGTGAGCTCTGGTGGGCTTGCGCATGGCTATACCGTGTGCTAGAGCGTTGCGCATTCATTGCGGTGTGGGCAGTTATAAGAATAAAGCGAGAGCGTGTGGCATCGTACAGGCTCAAGTGTGTATGTGCGTCTGTTTAGAGTTTTTGCCACGCAACGGGTTCCTCTCGCGTGAGACCGTTATGCGCGTCGAGAGTGTTCTTTCTGACAGGCGATTGTGTTGTAGAATGTTCGTTTAGGGCACGGAGTAAGACATATAGGAGGGGAAACTCCCGTCAGCGCGAGCGAGCGCGGGCGACCAGATAAAGTCACAATTGTTGCATGCGCCGACGCTGCCGTATACAGTGGCGGCACCATGCGGGCGTCGTAGAAGCCGCAGCGGAAAAAAAAAGCAGCGCCCGGCAGGCGGCTCGGCGGCTCCGGCAGCTCCGGCCACTCCGTGGTAGAAGTCAGGCGCGCGCGGCCGAACGGGAGCAACACGCTCAACCGGTTGCCCTGGCAACCGAAACGGCGGTAATTTCTTCCCATGCCGCCAGGTGCCGCCAGCATGAAAATATATCCGCGGGCTTGTGACTTTTACTGGTCGCCGCAAACGGCGGAGTTTCCACTCCTAAATATTTCTTGCTCCGTGGTTTAGGGTAATGCCATCGGCTCGGGGAGAAGGGGTGGGGGGAGGCGGCGGGGTGCGAGGCGCGTCCCTCTCGCGGCTACCGATGTGCATGCGCTCGGGCGCAGGCTCGGGCCTGCTGATAGCCGCGAAAGGTCTCATGCCCCGGTGTCCACACGGGGCATATGTGTACGAAGAAAATTGTGCCGCGTCACTGAGAACGCGATGTGCGGTCCTACAAGTTGTTGCCCAGGAAAAATTTCGGCGTGCCGTCTGAGAGCCCATCAGGACTATGACGCAGTCCCAGTGCGGCCTCGTTATGATGGCTCAACATTATAGCTAGTTCCTCTGCCTGCGCAGCACTGGCTCCGGAAACAGTGAGGCATTTAATTATCGTTCCAGTATTGTCGAATACGCTGGTTATGAATGCATTGCTGTCTTATCGTGCTGGCCGCGTCTACGCGCAAGACGTTGGGGTGATTATCATACTTCCTCGCAAGCACCTGCGCTCTGCCTTGTCGCCGCCCGATGCGGAAGGTCGGTTGAATGTTCCTGGGAATCTGGGGGTCGTGCATAATTTCTTGTATTCGCGTAGGGATTCTTTGACGGTGCACTGGTATTCCGCGTGGAATATTCGAGACGTTTCAAGGCGAAGCGTTCCGATATCATGCGCTGTAGCCTTTCCTTCTGGCTTACCAGGTGGGTTTCTGTGATGTCCAGTGCCTTGTTGTACATCGCTGTTTCGTCGTAGCGAAAAGTGGTCCCAACTGCTGCAAGGAAAGGAACGCAGGAAAAAAATATGAGGACCCATTCCACTATGTGAAGGTGAATAACCAGGGAAGCCGTAGCAGATCACACAGGGTTAAACCGAGGTACATGCATTTATTTTCATAAGCTCGTAATGGTAGTGGTGATACCTTTGTGATTACTGTCATATATGCCGATTAATTCGGTTACAACCTTAGGCAGAATCTTGGCCAAAGTTAAATCTATACACGACCGTTGTTGAGTAGTTGAGTGACTTGAATTGATGTGGCACTTCACACTGAACTTTTCTACCACAAACTGAGTAAACCATCTTTTTGTATGGTTTTGAAATGTCTACATGGACGTCTCCAACCATGATAGACGGACTAGTGTCCCCACGGCTTATCCATGCAAAGTGTGCGGTCATGAACCTCTCGATATCACAATTGGGTGTGCCTGGAGATATATACACGTTGAATATACAATTCGTTTGTATGGCATAGGCATCATCACAGTAGGTGACATTGTGCTCTTGTGATTCGACGGTCTATGGTTGTACATACACTTTGTCCCTTGAGTATATGGCGATGCCCCCTGCTCGTGAGTCCGTGTGCTGTTTGCAAGCGATTCCAGTATACACATCGACTTGAAACGATGCATCCTGATTTATTTATATCATTTATTAGCTATGATTATTATCATTATCTTTATTAGGGACGGAGTACTTGAAGCCTCTTCATCTTGCCGGCGTTGTGAGACGTCTTGAAGCGGGCAGTGTGCTGTTCATGCCGCCATGAGCAGTTTCCCTCTGGTGCTGCGCAGTTTCCTGCAATAATTACTGGAGGGAACTCTGTCGTTGCGATGGTTTAGCTACCACAACCATGATGGTTAACACAGGATTTGTCTGATTTTCTTGATTGTGATTTCAGACGTTGTGGCTTGTTTACTATACTTTATCTGCCTCCATTATAACAAATTTCAAAGCAATCTATAGTTTTATGTAATGTGGAATATTCTGCGCACACGCATAACCGCTACCAGTTGCAACGGTTCAGCTTGTCGAGGTGGCCAAATCGGAATGCGCGGAGTGTCTCAACGCGCTCGCTTGCCCGGGATAAATCCTTGAAAGTGTTCGATAGTACTTGCCGATGCACGCGTCCATGGCTTAATGGTTTCAATATCGGACTTCTGGGCTGTAGGTCCTTTGTTAGAATCCTGCCATGGGACAACTTTATGAATGTTTATTTATTATCTTATAACAGAGAACTTTGTTGAAAACGATGAGTTTGCGCAGTCTCAGGAAGCCATTCGAAGCCAGTAGGACGAAGTTCTGGCAAATCCCATGTACCACCCATCATTTCGATGCTGGCTGAACCACCCCGATGGCAGCTTCTATAGGCACTGGCGCCACAGTTGCCTCTGGTATCCCCCAAGGCTACGCAGAGGAGGATCAGCCCATGGATCGATAGTGGTAGGTGCATGGCGTTGAAACAGCTACCTACGCTCATTTCTGGTGTCTGCCTGCGCCCATAAATCTCCGATGCCATCGAAGTGGACGAGCAGCACTGGATGCGGGCGTCTCTGGCACTGCATCCCTGTCCGGACCAAAATTTACCAAACCTTATTTTCAAAGCCATTAATTTACTTTGTTCACAAAAAACCTGCCCGAGAAGTGTGACGTAAACCTGAGTGTTTCGTAGCGTGTTTTCACTTCTTGCGGCGTCCACCATTTTTGGTACGATCTTTCGGTCCCGCCGACGGATTTTCGCGTAATGGGGCATGTAATGATTTATCATGAATAAATTTGAAGGTTTCGTTTACGACAAGGCATCCGCGGTGCCATAATTTCGTAAAAGAACAACTGGCCCATTGGTGGGCCTTGAGCTCACGCGACACTTCGAGTGAGCTCGTGAAGAATACTTTGCAATGCGGGGAAAGTGGTTTAAATGATGGATCCGGGATGCAGTTCAAAGAGGTGCGGAGTAATGCTGGCGCCATTCTCCGGAATTTACCGCTAAATTGTCATTGATAATTTAACTGACAAGGAAATTTATTCACCCGTAGGCACGCTTACAACTGTGGTATGAACAAAAAGTACAATATAAAGTACATCACATGTAATACATCATACTTGATGTAAGCAAAACAGATTAACAAATGAAATAATAAATGGTGTCTACTTGACACTGGCTTTGCCACACACAACAACATCAACAACAAAACTCATTACCGCATCCACACAAAAGCATTATTGTCAGCCTCGAATTTATGAAAGGTACCCGGGGCACATACAGATACAGTCTGAACTCAGGCAACAGAATTGAGAATTATTCTGGATGTTGAAAGACTTTGCCTTGGGAGACGGTTATGTACCGCGTAGACCAGCGGCGAAGAAACTCGGCTTCACCGAGTTTGAACAACTGTTCTTCAAGATGACCCCATATTATCACCCGAAGTTTCCGCATTCTGGGGTACATTGCTCTATTTGACTGCCGAGATCGTTCTGCGAGGTAGCATTAAGGGTCTTGTGTTCGGCGTCCGGCGTCAGGCGCTGGCGCGGACTCTCTTGAGAGCGAAAATTCATTCCGAACCAGGCAGCTCCTTCGTGCAGCGCAGAGGCGTTGCTAAACTAAACGAATTTCTCAAAGCAAACTGTGTCAGAAAAATCGCAAATTACGACTCACACATAGCCTACATACGTGATAGCGTAGGACTGTAATTTGAATGTACGAGAAAACGTAATTCTGCTGCGGTACAACTTAGAAACAAGCTCCTTCATTCTTGAGTTTCTACCATTCATAAAGCAGCAGGCCCGGTTCCTTGCAACAAAACCATACGCGGCCCACGCCACAGGCCGCGTTTCTACCAGAAAGCTCGCCTTCCTGCATAGCGTTCGCCGCCAGCGTTTCCCCGTAAACGTTACGACTACATAAGCTGCAGTTGCCAGGAAGCGTGAGAAGCTTTGAATGCTATCGAGTTGCACTCTTAAAGGCGAAGCTAAGGCGTCCTCCAGATTTTTTACAGCGGAGCTCTTTTAAGGTAGTTTTCAGCCTTTCGTGACGTGCGTAGGCAAAAACTATCGTGTTGGCCTACCCTGGTGACAGTGCAGAAAGGGTCCCAGCTCAATGGCGCATGCCCCTGTGGACTCGGGAACCTGTGACGCGCCCTTGAACTACCCTTGTCGCACCTGGGACCTAAAGATGCCCCAAGTGAGACTTGCCGAATACGGGTGAGAACCTCGCCGTGGAATGTGTCGACGCGTGCGCCGTACAGACTGAAGACGGAATTGTTGTCGCCACCGCATACGTTGATCAAGGAACGCCAAAGAGGGACCTTGACGACTTTATGAGCAACACATTTGGGTGGATCCTCCCGGTGCTCCCCAGTCTCATCGTCGTTGTGGGTGTCCTTAATGTCGATGTGTCTCGTTCCGACAGAGAGTGATTCTTGGCGTTTCTCTTGGAAAGGTTCCGCCTTCAGTCTTGCACCAATACCAATGTCTCCCAGACGCGCCATCGGTCGTGCTTAAACCTGACGTTCGCTAAGAACACCTCCATGGCCCATGGCCGTCTACCATAGCTAACATTAGGCCATAATTACTGTGGTCCCGAGATAAATGTATGTACAAATAAACATGGCAACGTGCACATTTGTGCTATATTGTTTTAATTTCTTTTCTTTATATTTATATACAGCTTGACTGGTTATCCAGAGTGGTGGCGCAGAGTGGTGGCGCTGTGAGTTTTTTCCTACATAAATTCAATGATAATCTCCAAGTTGGAAAAACCCTTCATTACCCATTAGCACCAGAAATTTCAACATCATAGTTTCAGGCTTATTTTCCTCGAATATGAAGACTGTTGCATAAGGTACTAAAGGACACGAAGGAATTGTAACAATCTTTATCGTTGCTAATTTATGTTTAAGTTGTGTGTAATGGAAATTAGATCTGCAGCCGATATTTACAGTCTGAGGAGAGCAATCAAGGAAGCTTTTCAGGCTAACGTACATTTCCAAGCCTGCTTTCAGTTGGCTGCATTGGCGATGCAAATTCAGCTTGGAGTTTTTTTTTGTATGCAGTGCTTTGCGCTGTTGGTTAATCTTCAATTCAAATAAAAACCTCTAAATCTGCATTCTATGGCTACCCACAATGCCGTATTATAGTTTGCGCTACAATACACCAGTTAGTGAATAACTGGAGATGGTTAGAACATTTACAGTTAATTTAGATGTTCACGCAAAGACTCCCTTTCCGCGTGTTGCCTGGCAACGGCGTCGCCTGGCAACGGAGAGGCAGCTCTTCTTCATGCCACTTTGCCTATCTGCCTTCTACAACACATCTTTTTTTTTCAAGTGGAGGCTTTCTGTGCCCCTTTTAGCTCGTTCTCGCGGTTGGTGGTAGATGGCATTTTCGCGGTAGATGACATTTGTAAATTTATAACTAATGCTAAATTTTCCATGTCGGCCGGCCTGTGCACTTCATATATTACAAATTTCTTAGTACAGCGTATTCATTTGTTTTGAATGCGCTAGCAATTATATGGACGCTCCAATGAGTGTGCGCCGTTGGCATCGCCATGACTCTCCGTGCATATTGAGGCATGCTGTGTGCCGTGTCATGCTGTAAATGCGGGTTTTATTTCTACGCAATTCTTACACTAAAGATGCTCATAACAGCTCTTACGTTCCTTGCTTAATTAGTGCTCAGTATTTGGAGAATGTCAGCGCGTAAACAAAGTTCACGAAATAGCTAGAACACTCCCAGGACGCGCCTTTTATCTTATCTCTTCTCAGTTTATTAAATATCAAAAGTGCAAAACAATATCAGTGTCCACACCGGAAAGTGATGTAATTTTACTGACCGAGGGCAGCGCAGTGACTGCGATGTCATTGCGGGCCCAATAGTGAAGCTTTCAAGGGTGCCAGTGCGACCCGCGTCTAGGCAGAGCACCGTCCGAGAAGTTTTTTCAGCGACTAGCTCAGAGTGGGGGATCCCTTGCTGCGTCACAAAGACGCACTCCGTCATTATACACGCATTCGTCCCACTCTCGCCGCGCCACGGCCATCCTTCTCGCGGGAGGAAGCAGTGGCATTACGCTAGTTACAAACCGCAACTTTTCCAAATCCTGTCTTTCTCAATCAATTCTACCCAACCCACACTGTTATGCAGATCGTTGCCCTGGCTGTGGCAGCTCGCCCACAATCTTCCACGTCACGATTGAGTGCACTGCAAACCTCTTTCCTCCCTTGTCAACTCTCCTTTACACCCAACGCAACAAAGAGCTGTGGGACGATGCCCTCCGCGACGGACCTCCCGAGGTCCTCCGAGCTGTGATACAACGGGCTCGAAACATCGCCGGAATCATCTCAGGGACCCTGAACTGAGGGTTCCTCCCACACTCCTCTCTCCGTTCAAATATTATTAATAAAGACGTTTTACTCTCTCTCTCTCTCTCTCTCAAATCAAATCAAATTCAATTTGCTGGCAAGTGCGACCGCAACGCCAAACCTTGCTGTCGCACTCAATGCTTCGCCCTCTGGGAAACTGCGAATTTTTATTGGAATCTAATATATTTTTTGTGCACCTCAGCAGTGTGCTTTTTCGCAAACATTATTCGCGTGAGAGCCTATTACTAACCTCCACTAACGTTTTGTCCTCCGCTTTATATAGATCCTCGGTAATTGATCGGATTTTTCATGACTTCACCAAGGCATTTGACACCGTTTCACTCCCTGTACATTTCTTGAAACTTAGTGAACCTGACCACGATTGTCGCCTGCCTAAATGAATGAGATGATTCTAGCAGACTAGGACTCATATGCGTAAATTAATGATCATCAGTTTAAACTATGTCGTGCAACAGCGTCTGCTCATCAGGGGACTGTACGAGAGCCTCTCCTTTTTTTTTGTATTTATGACTTACCTTATTCCATTACCTCCAATATAAGGTCCTTTCCTGACTACTGCGTTTTTTACCGGGAAGCTTTAATGACGCTTACATGTCCGTCGTTTAATCTGACTTTAATAATACTTCCTCCTTGTGCGGCAAGTGGTCTGCGAAACTGAAAATAACAAATGTAAATCAATGCGGATGTCTCGTAAAATTAACCAGTTCACATCTCATAGTTATAATATTAACCTTTGCCCTCCTGAGTTATTCGGCAGCTAGAAATATTTATACGTTTATATGACTACTTATCTCTCGTAGCACAAGCACTTATAAACAATCTAACACCACTATTGATGTCCTAGTCTCTTTCGTGCACCTGAAGTATTGCGCTGTAAGCATAAATAACATTTCAGTTCGCAGGCATTTCCGTCTTGCTTCTCGCCTAATTAAGGCTTCTACTATTTACAACACTCGTGTGGACTAAACTCGAATATGCTTCAGCCTTGCGTGACCCTTACGCTAGCTTGTCAGAGAGAGAGAGAGAGAGAATAAACATTTTTATTGGGTGAATGCAGCTTTGGAGAGGCGTCCTCATTCCAGAATACCTTGAGCTCGGGCCGCGTCCTGGGCCCTCGCAATCAGCCGTTGCTGATCCTCGAAGTCGGAGCTGGCCAAGGCTCTCTCCCAAAGCTCGTTAGTGGGGTAAGGGTTCGGAAGATTTAATGGTGCCGCTCTGCAATCCCCTACTATGTAAGATTGTCAGAACCATCATCAGATTCTGCCCAAAACCGTTCTGCTAGGTGTTTGCCCCTCTGTCATTGGTGAACTAATGTTTCTCGCATGATACAAGAGCTCGATCTGCGGGTCCGAGGTGCTACACGTTGCATATTTACCGCTTATACCTGTTCCATAAGATATAATAAACTAATATCGAGTTCAGAATGTCTCGTGTTTCAATGTTTAGCTAGTAGTGAGCTCGAACTGTTAGCCAAACGAAGATTGGTTTGCTACAGTGTAAGGACAACGTGCACATCCAAGCTGTCTATTTCAAAACAAGTCAAGACTGGAGTCACCTTACCTGCCTCCTTTGTCAGCATCGATGATAATGGCGCGTTCAAGTCGGCTGCCTCTCTCTGACCGTTTGCTGCTTCGTTGGTCTTGTTTATTCAATTTTATTTCCACTCCTCTCTCTAGCGCCTGTGTGGCCCCGATAGCAAATAAATGAACTGAAGCAACGCTTCGGCTCACTGTTGATGCTTCACCCTTCGGACGAAACTGCCACTTTTTGTAATGTCTTTAGCGTTCTTTGGAAAGTCGGCACGATTTCTCGTGACTGTCTATACTGTGTTGCGGTTGCAACTCCCGAAGGCAGTGCAGTCTACGAGCATTAGGAACTGCACGGAAGTACTGTACCACTGTGTCGTGATAGCGCTGGTAAGGGAACGTTCTCGTATTCGTTCTGCTGAATTGGCTACCGTTTCGAGCCGCTGCCGTTGAGACGCTGGCGTTGAGGCGCTACGCCTACTGCCAAGGGCGCTTCACGGGGTTCCAAACTGGTCCCCGGCGAAGCACCTTTCGAAGTATCGGCTGGCTACCGTGTATGGGCAGGGCGCTAAGGGGGGGGGGGTGGGGGGGAGGGCCACCTGTAACCGATATATTGCACCCCGAGTAGCCACCTCCTAAACCACCTCTCAAACGTTAATTTGCATGGCAACCGGGATTGGTGGTTAAATATATTTTAATGCGTTGCCATCAGCAGTGTCTAAATAAAGGAATAAGCATAGGTGTGCGTATATATATATATATATATATATATATATATATATATATATATATATATATATGTTAATGTGAAATAAGGCAACCGAGGGGCCCCATTGTTATTAATCCTATCATAAGAAGCCAGCAAACACCGACAGAGTACATTACGAGGGTCCCCAATCCGGAAGCATTGATTCCTTCAGGTATAGCATGTGCGGGTTTATTGACCAGTTGCCGTAACCCAGATAGATCACATATTCGTGACGCCTGCGGCAGAAAGGATGTTCCACATCCGTCGCCAAGGTTTGTGAATGGTGGCACTGGCTAACACTCCCACGTTTAGTTCTAGCAGTAAAACAGAAATACTCCAGAGTGTGGATGGAAAAACGGCGCCGCGTTAGCTCAATTGGTCACAGCATCACGCGCGTAAAGGGACGACGTGGGTTCGTATCCCACCAGTAGCCAGTTGTTTTTTCCTCCACTTTCATTTCCATTACATTGTCACTTATTTAGCTCAATTAGTAAGTACAAGTCATTCCCCCTATGTTGTCATTAGTATCTTTATTTGTTGGCTTCTATAATATATAATTTTAAACCGTTTTCACGAAGAGTTCCAATTTTAAAACTGGTGGCATAATGAATTTTGAGGTTTCGCTTACGACAATGTCCATTGTGCCATCATTTCTCGAAATAAAAACTGGCCCATCGATATCCTAGTTTAGCTCACTCTAATTGTCGAGCGAGTTCCCGAACAACACTTTGCAATGTGGGAAAAGCGGCTAAAGTTATAGATGCCCGACCTAGATCAAAGAGGGGCGGTGTAATGCTAGCGCCTTTCTCTGGCATTTATCGTTAAATCGCCAGTGAACTTTTCCTACATAACCTGAGTTAGAATCTCCACATCCGCACCTCCTTTTTTCAATATCCATTAGCAGCAAGCATTTCAACCTCACAGTTTCAGGTACATTTGCCTAGCATATGAGCCCTGTAGCACACAGGACTAAAGGACGTCAAGGCGCCCTAAATATTTTTGACGGTGCGCATGTATGTTTAAGTTGTCCGAAATGCTAATGAGATCTTCACACGATACTTGCAGAATAACCAGAGCACGCAAGGGAGGTCTTCAGGGTAAGATGTGTCGTCGGGCCTGCTTCCAGGTGGCTCCATTGGCGGTTGCCGAATGCGCGTGCCGACGTGTTATTGAATTTCAAAGCTCAGTGCAGTTAACTACTTCCAAACACACACATCCGAATCTGCATTCCATGGCTACCCACATCGCCTCGTACTATACGCCCCTTGCCGTGTTTGCTATGCAGGAAAGCAAGTTGGGAGCGCGGCGTTTGCACTTTGATGCGGCAGTTAGTGAATATAGCATAATGGCCGACCCGCGAATGCAGGAGATGCTTAGAAATGTTGAACGCTTACTTTGAGTATGTTTCCGCAATGTTCCCTTTTGCGCGTGCTCCGCCCTCCGAGGTGTCACCTAGCAAAGGAGACGCACCTCTTTTTGATGGCATTTAGACCCTTTGTCTTCTGCAGCGCATGTTTTTTTTTTTAAGGTGGAACGCTTTCTCTGGCCTCTTGAGCTCATTTTCGTGGTTGGTGCTGGTGGGACTTCCATCAGCAGATGCAAGGAGTGTGGGTCCACGCACGTGCGGCTGTTAGATGGTTGGATGAAGCGCTTGGTATGAAGAGAGAGAGGGAGAATGAACCTTATAGAAAACAGATTGCGAGTGAAGCGATCGAGCCAGGGAAGATCCAGTGTCCCGTAGTGCGTGGTCCTCTGAGCCCGGGAGTCCAGCGGCATTAGCAGCTGTTCTCGGTCGGTTGACACAGTCTGAGCTGGTCCAACGCGATGGACAACACTCCCCGCCCCAATGCCATAACCTAACATGCCCATCCCATAACACTCCCCGCCCCAACACCGTGGGGCAGGGAGTGTTATATGGCTGTCAGTTCGGGTGGGCTTGCGCGTCTCTGTACCACGCGATAGCGCTTTGCGCAATTGTTTGCAGTACGAGCGGTTTTAAAAAATACAGCCCAGGGTATATGACGTGGTACAGACATCAGCAGGTGTGGGTTATGTTTTTGTTTCGAGTTTCCGCCACACAACTACTTCCTCTCGCGTGATAGTGTTATGCACCGTCGTAGCGTTCCATGGTAGCGTTCTTTCTGACAGGCAATCGTGTTGTACGATGTGCGCATAGGTCAACGATATGAGCCCGGGGAAAGGGCTGGAACTGCTTGGCGCATTCTTATTGCGGTTGCCGATGAGCATGCGCCCCGGGCGCAGGCGCGCGCCTGTTCATTGCGGCGAAAGGACTCCTGCCCCGAAGTCCACACGATGTGTATGTGCGGACAGAGTTGCTGCGCTTCACTGAGAATGCGATGTGCGCTCCTAGAAATTTTGGCCCTGGGAAATTTTCTGCGTGCCGTCCGAGAGTCCATCAGGACCGTGACGCAGTCACAGTGCGGCCTCGTTGCGATGACTTAACGCTATCGCTAGTTCCTCGGCCTCCGCAGAGCTCGCTCCAGAAACCGCGACGCACTTATTTATCGCTCCAGCGATTGTCGAATACGCTGGTTATGACTGCCGTGCTATCTTGCCGTGTTGGATGCGTCTACGCACACGATGTTGGGGTGGTTATCGTACTTCCGCGGAAACGCCTGTGCTCTGGCTTGCCGACGTCCGATGCGCACGGTCGGGGTTGGAAAGTCTCCAGATACGCGAGAGACGCGCAGTGAGTTTCCCTGCAAAAGCGACAAAACCAATAGTGGGGGGGGGGGGGCGAGGGGGCGAGGGCACCATCACGTTCTGCTCAATCGTCTAGGCAGTGGAGCCTGGGCTGCGTTCCGCCTTGTGCTGCATGAGCGTGGCAAGCACGAGCTACTGCGCCAGAGTTGTGTGAATAAAGTGGTCGGAGCGGAACAGTCAGTAAACTTCAAGCTACAAATGTCCTGAAGCATAACTGCGAGTCGGCCTAGTTCAAATGTCGCTTGTTTTCCGTCAATTCTTGTGCGCTACCGAGGTGTGACGCCGCGGGCGGCACTCTTCATCTTGCCTGCGTTATGAGAAGCCTGGTACCTGATGAGGTGTTGTTTATGTCACTCATCGCAACATTCCCTCGCGTGCTGGATAGAGTTTTCAGCAACAATTACTCGGTGGAACTCTGGCGCTGGGTTCGTTCAACTACCATGGGAACGACGGTTAGTACATGGATGCGTCTAATCTTCGCACTAGTGAGTAAGGATGTTCTTGTGTTTTTGTTTATTACGCTTCAGCTGCCTCCTTCCAAGCGCATCCTCGAGGGCACCCTCACCTGAAAGAGGGCCACCTTCATTGTCCTAAATGTAAAAGAAATCCACACACATACAAATGCAGAGTGGTCTGCGAAGATACATAATAGCTACCAATTGCGGTGGTTTAGCCTGTCGATCAAGAATCTCAACGAGCTCGCTTGCCCGCGAGAGAAATTCGTAGGGATGTTCTACTACCACGTGTCTATGCATGCGTCCGCTGCGTAATGGTTTCAACATCGGGCTTCTGTACTTAGACGTCGTGTGTTCGCATGCTGCCGCCGGACAAGTTTAACGTTGGTTATTTAAATATTTGTAACGCAGCACTTTGTTGAAAGTGACGAGTTTACAAAGTCACGAAGGCATTTGGAGCCAGAAGGACGAAGTTTAGGCAAATCCATGCATGTTACCCATCAATGTCGTGCTGCCTGAAGCGCTCCGCTTGCTGCTTCCGTCGGCACTAGCGCCAGAGTTTCTTCTAGTGGTTATATTGTGAAGCTCTCTGGTGTGCTGGGTTGCGGCAACATTTCGTACCCGCGTATTGTTGAGGTCGTACAAGCAGCAGCATCATCATCAGCCTGGCTACGCCCACTGCATCGGCGCAGCCCTGGAACTTTGCCATTGCTGCCAGTGTTTCTACGTTTGTGTGGAACTAGACAATTCCTTGGGGCCCGGGCTAAGCACCTGATATCTCCATGTACTACGAATTATGCTGAATTATTGTCGCTAACTGTGTCAAAGGTTTTTATAATGTGGTCCGGAAGCGATTCACACTCATTCGAGAGAGACTCAAGATGATGCGCAGGTGAGTTGTATAGCAATTTTTTGTAATTACGGAATAATTAAGTATCGGCTCATCGTACCGGCAGACGTTTCACGTTTTCTTTTAATGAAAAAGAATGCGATCACTGGATCAAAGTGCAGTGACAAATCAAATACCGGCTGTGAAGCGCCGTGGTTGCTCAGTGGCTGTGGTGTCGGGCTGCTAAGCACAAGGTCGCGGTATCAAATCCCGGCCACGGCGGCCGCATTTCAATGGGGGCCAGATGCGAAAACAACCGTGTACTTAGATTTAGGCGCACGGTAAAGGTCCCCAGGTGGTCCAAATTCCCGCACTCCCCCACTACGGCGTGCCTCATATTCAGATCGTGGTTTTGGCGTGTAAAACCCCGTAATTAAATTAATTAAGTTAAATACTGACTGCAGGCCATTACGCGAAAAGAAAGGAAAAATTATTCAGCCGTTAATGACGGGTAGCAGCACTCCGAACATCTCTTCAAACAGGGTAGTGCTCTCAGCAAAGCGATCGTGGGTTGCAGCACTGGGAACATCGAAGTGAAATGGATTCACGTTGCGTACGGGTAGGGTTCAATTTACGTGAAGCTCAGTGTGTCCGTGCTTTTTTTATTTTGCTTGTCATCACAGGACAGAAGTGGCAAGAACGAGTCGCCCACACGTACGCAGAGACCGTGATTGAAAGGTATATTTCTCGTAAAACTATTCGCTCCTCGTAAATCCTGGTCGTCCTGGTAGAACAGGGTAAATAAATGAATAAATAAATAAATAACACGTAAACATTTAGTTGCAGTGCATTCAGGTGCCCTTTCCCAGACCACGTACACAAACCAAGGCCGCCGAGAAGAGACTGGCTCGACGACGACAGCAGAGACGCGAGCAAAGCATCGAGGCGCACGGTGGCCCAGCGGGGGGTCCTCTGCGGGGTGTCTCCGAGCCGAGCGGCTAATGACGGCTTCCGCTGGCTTTGTTCGCACGGAAGCCGCGCCCGACACGCGACCTGCAGAGCACTAGCGCGTACTTCTCTTGCCAGTCGCGGCTGTACTAATGGAGTCTTCACCGTCAGAGGGCGCCGCGTGTCCATGTGGGTGGCGCCCCCTTTCGCGTGTCCTGCTGCGCGCCCTTGACGGACAGGGCGGCTACCGGTGCTTGCGCATGCCCCGCGGATGCATAAGGGACAACGGAGAGGCAGTAACCTCTTAAAAATGAAATTATGGTGTTTTACGAGCCAGAACCACTTTCTGATTATGAGGCACGCCGTAGTGGGGGACTCCGGAAATTTCGACCGCCTGGGGTTCTTCAACGTGCACCTAAATCTAAGTACACGGGTGCTTTCGCCCCCATCAACATGCAACCGCCGTGGCCGGCATTCGATCCCGCGACTTCGTGCTTAGCAGCCCAACACCATATAGCCCCTAAGCAACCACGGTGGATTGGCATTCACCTCTTCTGATTCCAGCCGAGGCTCGTTTGTTGATTGTAACCAACCCGCTCGAAGGGGGAACAACCGGCGACCAACAGACGGAAGTGTTTGGCTCATCGGCGGCAAGATTTAGCGGGAATGCAGGAAGAACCGCGGAGAGTGGGCATTTCAAAACGTATTTCAGGGTACGCTCGCAACTAGGCATTAGTTTAGAAAGAAAAATGTCTAAGCCTAGGAAATATGGTGTACGTTCGTTTTCGTGTGGTCATGGTACGTGGGACGGTTAAAGGACATCGCCAGTGATGTCGAAAAGAAAGCGAGGACCCACCTCACTCTGGTCGCCGTAATAAGCCTGCATGCATTGCTGCAGGTTTAGTAAGCGCATATAATTTGCTTATGCACAAGTGGCAGAGCTACACGTGTTGTGATCGAAGCCTATTATATAATTGCAAAGGTCAGTAAATGTCTTAGGTGCATTTCTCTGTCGTTGACGCCGAAATAGATGAAATTTTCTAGAAGGCAAATAAGGAGCTGTCACGCCATTTTATCTGTTTAAGTTTTAAAAACATGTATCGATAGCACATATGCGGTTGTACCTGCGAAACCATTCATTTTTCATTAAATGTTGGATCGTTACCAGTAGTACCGGTATTTTCCCTTCTTTTTGTGTCTATATTGCTTGTTGGCTTCTTGTTCGACTGAAGGTGTAGGTAACAGATTATTGATAGACAGCTATTACATCGCTTTCTAATTGAAAGCGATGGAAGTCTTGAGGACTTCCAGCAGACGCTCAGACATGGATAGAAAAGTACCTCGAATTCCACGATGACATACTATAATATACAAGTGAATGGTTACGCCGTGGGATTCGATAAAGAGGGAAACAAGCAGGAATACACGAAATGAAAAGAGAACAGTGTGTCTCCGTCCCATAGAAGTGTGTTTGGACGCTAGTTGAGGGTCATGTCCTAATTTGTGTGTTCATTGCGCTCTGCCTAACTTTTTTGTCACTCTAAAAAATACTTATTACTAGTTCCTTGGAAAATTGCGCAACAAGAAATTAACATGAATCATACATATTTTACTCCGTTTACCTTTTGCGTATATAAGGAAAACATTATTTATCGTGCAGCCACGCTTCGCCCATTGTCGGACCTGTTTTTAATGAATAGATCGACAAATGTTGAGTCGCTTTCCTTCGTTTCTGTCCGTTTGCGCTCCGTGGACTGTAGCTGTCGTTTCAGGTGCAAATAATCGACGGCCGCTACAGTGTACACCACCTCAAGTTGTGCCCGCAAAACCCTACACGCGTCCACCGCTAGCAGTTCCTCCCATTATTCGACATATCATACGCTGTCTACGTTTCTCTTCACTCGCCTCTGCAGTAACGCTCGACTCTTTTCACTTCTTTCTATCCATCGACTCTCTTTCTATCCCCGTCTCTTAAACAACTCCTGCCACTCCCCCGAAATGCCGGATACTCGAGCCCGCAGCGAAAGTGAGCTTCCTCGCACCGAGTCTGGACGTCTCCGTCGTTATGGCCCGGTATTCCTTGCGTGACGCTTTTGTATACACTGTTTTTGACTTCCAACCTTTTACGCAAAACCTCGCGCTTGCACTTCTTTTTTTTTGTATTATACATCTTCGTTTGTGAAGCATCGTGTTCCGGTGGCTTCCAGATGAGTGCCTTCGTGTTAGTTGGAGCCGCCACTGGCTTGTCTTGTCTTTATACGTACTTCCGTCTGTATCCCTCTAGGGGCGAGCGCCGGTCGCGTTTTCTTTGCCTCGGAAAACGATACGTTTCGAGTCTATAATCTATCTGCGCTAGTTGCACGCAGCACTGTGGAGGCTACGAGCGTTCCTGGCCAATCGATGGGGACGAATGCTTATCGAGAATTTGTCTATTCGCGCCCTGTTTCCGTCAGCGTGTTGTCTGACAGCATCCGAGGGATGGCTCTTTGCATGCTCATAAAATATTAGTCTTGCGTTAATAATATACGTCAAGGCAGGCATTGTCACCGTTTATATTTTATTCAGCCCCGAAGACAGTTTAGGGATGGAATTGCTTTTTAGGTTTTTTTTCTCCCCGGGTTATATGGTATACCAACGCGAAAAATACTTCTTTGTTTATACACCACGTTTAGATGCTGAAGGCATCATCCCGATCTGCCTAACAGCGTACCCGCCTCATCGTGATTCTAGTAAAGAGAAGTTTTCTTTGTTAAATCGCAGATAAAGGTGTAACAATGTGTTGTAGACAGGCATTTCGATGCTTTGGATGCTATATACTGGGTTACTGTGCTAACTCGCGCTGTTCGAAACACACTTCACCGGTGCTTTTCGTCGTCTTGACAAGATGGTGGTCAAGGTAAAAATAATGCGAACTACAGCAAAGGCTAAAGGTAACAATATGCTCAAGCCCTACTTCTATGCAGTTACAACTCAGTTCCATTCAATCTTTCTTTTTCCGGATGTACACTAGAAACATCCTCAAGGGCTAAAAGAGATACGGTCTGTAGCTTGACTGATACCAAGAGGCACCACATTTCGCCCGTTCATGACAAGAACAATAAACATAAACGCAGAATAGGCAGTCTGTTTTACAAGACAAGTCGTTACAAGTATTGCGGTAAGAAGCTGAGAAAGTACGTTACATACACTTTTCTTCAATGTGAAGAATATGACCGCATGATAAGAAGCTAAATCACGTGACAGTATTTCAATTACAATCGCAAATATCACCACGCCAGTTAAGTGTAAAACTCCAATGCATATTACAGTAATAGCACGACTTCATATACCTCATGTATATTTTACGCAATAATTTCCGAGTCAAATTTTGGAAAAGGCTGAAGGCAATGTGGATCACATTTTACATGGGGTCGCACTCAGATGAGCATTTAAGTTTTTTGCT
Organism: Dermacentor variabilis; assembly: GCF_050947875.1. NCBI lineage: Eukaryota > Metazoa > Arthropoda > Arachnida > Ixodida > Ixodidae > Dermacentor > Dermacentor variabilis. The sequence goes on along the minus strand of NC_134578.1, from coordinate 18,961,449 downwards.
GGGCGCACAATACGCTCCGGGCTACTACATACCTAGCCTCCGGACACCTCGTAGAATGCACAGTACTGCGGGGAACTACAACTACGAAATGTAAATGCGCTAAAATTGTTTATTTCCTTCTCATTTCTGTGCTGTTTTGCTTTGTACTACCAGATACTTCTCCTCCCGGTTCTTGCGTGCTTGCTGTGGTAGAGGTCTGGGAGCTACTGCGCTGCCTCCCGGGAGGATCTTATCGGGTTCGCATGTTCGCATCATATATATATATATATATATATATATATATATATATATATATATATATATATATATATATATAATATGCTATATGTTCGCCCTTTCTAAAACACGGCAATCGGTATATATATATATACATATATATATATATATATATATATATATATATATATATATATATATATATATATATATATATATATATATATATATAATATGAATCTCGTTTCTCGCGTGTGCCTAGGCGTGGCTGCTGTTGGTCTAGTTTTTCTCTTCGTCGATGGGAGAAAGACGCGTTTCAAGGAAGGTAAAAAAAATATATATAAAACAAGCCAGGCATCTGTCTTGAAAGCGATACCGGCAACTCCGTTCACTCTTGCGATGTAGAGTGGGGCTCGCTGAACATAGCATGGGAAGCAACGGCTGAGTGCATCAGAGAGAACGCACGTATTTGCATACAGGTTGTCTCTTTAAGTTTACGTACTTACCCTAAAGGCCTACATGGCATCGCATAGAGAGAAGGGGTTGGGGGTTCAGGTAATGAACAAAAAGAAAATTGAAGCACGAGACATATATGTCAGCGCAAAGTGGTAAGCATAACGAATAAGTTATGGACACGTATATAAGGGTATAAAAATACATGCAAGAAATCTGCATTCACAATACAAATGAAATGCGGATCACTTGTGCATTTAACGTAGCGCGCCATCTTCTGCACTAAAAGCCTGAAATTCAACCCCACTGAACGTGGGCACATATTTGACACCCACTTGCTTATTACGACGTTCTTTAGTTGTTACTTCATAAAACCAGCGAAGAAAGATGAGGCCAGAACACGAAGCAAAGAAGAAAGACGACATGTTTGTGTCTCATTCTTTTAGCTGGTTTTCTCAAGTAACTGCATGAACCAAGTGGCCCTAGTTCTTGCATAAACTGCTCAGTGTCAGTAACGCAAGTTAACGCAAGGCTGTTCTAGTGGTTAATTGCGGAATGTAAAAAAGAAAATTTAATGAGTTCAGTGGGTGCAAATGGAGGCTTTAGAACATGGTCTAAAATTTAAAATTGTGGTAAATACGTAGAAAGATACGTCACCTCAGTTTAATTATTGTTTTGTGTAGTTAGCTCGGCGATATAGCTTATAGAAAAAAGTAATCGGGGCTATCTTTCGTCTGCTATCAAACGTGTCCAGGTCAAGGGATGTTATCTTTGTCAAGACATCTTGTGTTATGCCTTTGTCTTGTGCTTATGTTTACGTTACATGCACTGTGTATTGTTATGTGCCATGTGTTACGTAGATCGGGCGTGTACTTATGCGAATACGATTTGAAAGATTCGCCTTTGACAGAGCATAATTAAGTTTTTTCAGATAAATTACAACCTCACGAAATTATTTGCGCGACAAATTGAAATCATATTTGAATGAAACCATATTTCACAAAGGGAGTTCTTGAGCTGATTACTTTGTGGCGCATATCAGAAATTACGCTTTGTAGCCGGTGAGATTGCAAGGCACATCTACTTGGAACAAATTCTGCGAATAACACCAGTTTTAGACGTGCGTTTCCAAACGAAATGATTTGCTAAATTCCCACTTATTTTTGCCCTGCAATATGTAAAAAGACTTTTCGTCAACGACATAAATGGAGCAAGAATCCATTTTACCGCATATTTGACGGCCATTACAGAGCTTTAGATTAGGGCACGCAAGCGGCCTGTGTACGCAAAAACCAGGGGTCAGGGTACTGCGCATGTGCGCACCGCTACGTCTGGGTCTGCGCATGCGCTGTACCATCGCCCCTAGTTCTTGCGTGCGCACGCCGCTTACGTCCCCTAACCTAAAGCTCTCCACTATCTCAGAGCTGGTGCTGGCCTCAATATCTGAGGTCACCTAAGCACTTCTTATGAGTTGTGAATGAGAAAGCATTAATTTCGATTCTGCGTTCGTGTGGGCTTGAGTTGCTGGAAACCCGAAGGAAGAAAGCGAGACTTAAGATTTTTTTTTCATATACTTCAAAGGGTTTTGAAGATAAAAAATTAAATATATGTCCAGCTCCCTGCAAATCGTAGCGAGAGAATAAACCACAGCAGAGCCGTCAAGCCTTATAACACACGTGTTGATGTTTTTCGCGCTTCTTTTTTTCCCGGATGTAATTGATATGTGGAATGCCTTACCTGATGTTGTTGTCGATCAGACGGATGTGCACAAATTCTAATGCTTGATTGATATTTTGTATCGTGAGCACCCAACCTGATGCTGTGAAATGTCAAATTTGCTTGTGTTGTACTATTTTCCCTCCCTGTAACAACCCTCAAGCGAGGGTTAACAGTATTAATAAAGAAAAGAAGAAGAAGAATGCCCAGGAGCGGTCCTTCTGGTTATGAACTTCTCGTGCGCAAGTTAGCGCGCTGAGACGCTTGGCGCGTTTGTGTTTGGCATACTTTGGCCTTACCGAGGCACAGTTACAAAGCAGGCGAGAGCTTGCGTGGACAAGGAAAGGGCGAACAACACAGGCTTGCGAGGGTGAGAGTGACGTGGCGTCGCGGCGATGCCCTCTCGCCCTCACGCAACACCTGGCGCACTAGCGCCCCATGAGGTGTGCCCTTTCGCGCGCGCTGCTCCATCTGGGCGTCGCTCGTGGCGTCGCATCGAAGCCAATGGGCAATTAGGTGCCGTTTCGCTCCCACGGATGACAGACTCCGGCTTTTTCACTCAATAGGCTTTTTGACGCTTTCGCATCAATACATTTGCCGAGTTCACGGGCTCTGAGGACTCACGGATTCCTTCTTTCAAATGTCAGTCTGTGCCCGAATGATTAGTGCTAACGTTGATCAACGAAATTTTGGTAATTGTTCAATTACGCAATAAAGTTTTTGTGATTCCACTTGCATACCTGCCAAGCTGTGAACTTTAATATTTGTGAAGTGGACCACGAGGGGCGAGGGTGGACGGAGGCAGTAGTGGTTGCATGCGTTTTTAATGTTTGTCCTGAGCTCACACGTTATGTGACGTACTTGTGCATTTTATTAACGACTATTTACCTTTAGACGCGGCCGACTAGAAACAACAAACTTGGCACAACTGAGACTGAAAAGCAATGCTTACGTTGTTCTTTGACAACATTGATTTTCAGTGCCCTTATTACTGGCAATTTCGCGTGTTTCAGAAGCTAGTTTGAATAAAGTTGCCCGATGCAAGCATCCCTCTGGTATATGGCGTCTTGCGCTGCCGAAAAAAGGTGGTATGGGTACGAATACAATTTCTTTCTTGTATCCAATATTTTTGCATTACGCCACCACATATTACGACACCTTTTAAAAGCATTTCTTTTTCGCGAGCAGAATCTACTTTACGCAAACCTTACTAAAAGTTTGGGAGAGTTGGAAGCTACTCACTGGCCTCACAGCACTCTCCCTTCATTTATCGAGTTCTGGTTCACAGTGCATAGGAAACCAAGGCAGCTGAGATGAAAGTTGGGCATGAACACCGAAGAAGTCCTGCCTGCCAGCAAAAAGTAAAAATGAACAAACCTCAATAAGTTTAAGAGTGTAATGTACAATCTAATTACTATGTAAGGGTAGCAGGATATGTGAAATAGGGAAAAACATTAAAAATGAACAAAGAACAAGACAAACTAGCAAACCAACAACAATGGCCAAAGGAAATGCCATGTAGCAACATCTGCTGTGTTGGAATAAGACGGAATAAACACAAATGAAACACAATGACTCCCTCCGCTATACAACTCGCCTCTTCCCTTATCGCGGAAAGCAAGGTGTAATGGTACCAAGTAAGCTGAATCTGGTGGAATCGGTTGTGTTTCTTGCTTAAACACCGCTTCCTGCAGGATTGCTTTGGTGGCTTTGGTACATTGCCCCTGGGACATGCCACTACTCGCTCTTCGTGCAGACGTGACAATGGGCAGTAATTTGAAGGCATTGCTACCCGAATCGATCGTGCATCGCCCACTACTGCTCGTCTTTCCACGAGCAAGGACATTATCTGCCTGATAACCAAAGTGCGTTGAATGGCAGGCAACTCCGGTGTCTCTTTCGGTTTCTGGCTTGTCCCGGTTTCTGGATGAGTTGGTTCCAAGAATGCCTTCGTTGAGCTCCGTTGTTCAAGAGAAGGGGACGCTGGTTCGAAGACTTTGGCCTGCACTAATATAAAAGAAAGAACATTACGAAAATGGGTGCGAAAGTATACGAAGGGGCTCGTGTATATTGGCTTTGGGTGTACGTTAAGGTACCTCCCGTGGTCAAAATAACAATTCTCTGGTGTGCTCTATGTCACGTTGAGACTTTCAATCAATCAATCAATCAATCAATCAATCAATCAATCAATCAATCAATCAATCAATCAATCAATCAATCAATCAATCAATCAATCAATCAATCAATCAATCAATCAATCAATCAATCAATTAATCAATCAATCAATCAATCAATCAATCAATCAATCAATCAGGGCTACCACAATTTTTAGAAGCGTGTCACTAAAGTAAGATGCAAAAGTCTAAATTACCAGAAGAGCTTGCTGCAATGTTGCTAAAATTGTCACTGATGCTTCCGAGCAAATTTTTTATAACGCAGGCTTTTTGGAACACCATTTTATAAGCTCGCATGTCGTAAATCATTTACCAAAGCGTCTCACGTTCGTCTAGAGCCCGTGTCAGAGATGAATAAACATTGAGCTTACCAGCAGTGTGTCACATTACTATTATTCTTACATAACAACGACCAATGACAGCTGGATTTCGGCGTTTACCCTCTCATTGTGAGGTTCCAAATGGAGTACGAATAAACAGAACACAAGCAATTCGATCTTCCTAGCGCGCAAAGCCACTTGGTCCACATTATTTCTGAAAGTATTCCAGTTCTTGGCGCTACTGATAGGATAGCAAAATTCTGCAAGACGCACAAGGTCGCATGTCAACACGGCGATGACACATGAAAATTACGCGACCTTTATGGCACTCAAACGTTACGCTTCCGCCCCTTGGTTTACCTGAAGGCTTTCCCCCACCCCCACTGTAGGGTGGCAAACCTGATGCTCTTCTGGTTGACCTCCCTGCCTTTCCTGTCCTTGCTTTCTCTCTCTCTCTTCACACTACTGATTTGCCCGAGACCCACGCGATAAGGAAGCAGTTTGTCCAGACTCGTGTGAACGAGCCTGGTCGCTCTTATCATTTGACGCTTTGACGTAGACGCCTTTCTACAGTCTACATCTACAGTCTACATCTTATTCTTCACCTGCTGCGTTTTAATTCTCATCACAAAATTTGCAAATGTTCACAAATTTAGCGCGTTTAGTGAAAGTCTCAGAACCAGGAATGCTAAGACGCATTGGAATCGCTTCAGTAAAAAAATGAAGCATTCTCTGAGCGCATCCCTAAATCCCGTGAAAGTGACCATTGCTTCACCATGGACAAAGAGGCTTTGCGTTATAAATCAATTTTGGCCGCTAACATGTAGCTTTTTAATAACAAATTGTGTTGTAGAAGACTATTTCCAAAACAACTTTCTTAACTTTGAAGTCGCTAATACGTCGCCATTCCTTCTGTCGGATCGATAAAAAGATATCGCCACTTGCTAAATTCAAAAGAAGATCGTGGCAAAGAGTCTAAATTTCATGATAAGGTTACTAAAATGGTAACACTGTCAATCAATCTCTTCGAAAAAAAAATCCAGGGCCACGTACGGGATTCTAGGAACTGAGGACACCTATATGAATTATTTGAACATGGAAGAATGGACATAACACGCAGAACGGAACTTTTGAGATTTCGATGTGCCTATGCATGAAGCCTTATTCTTTGCTTGATGGAATTTTAGCACTTCGGCGAGCTCGCGGCAGCCTGCATTTATATTAAGTTAATTTCAGGTACATTAGATTTGCTTTGCTACCAGAAAAGAAAAGCAAGAGAGCTGATACTTATTTCTGCCCTTTGAGCTTGAGCAGATAACAATGTAGGTGCGTTCAGGTTTACCTCAAATAAATTGAATGATCTTTTTCTTTTGAAATTTTCAATTCAAAGAAAATTTTCTCAGTTCCTCGAAAAATATGAGCTTTAACAAGTTGCAAATTTCGAAGCAATTAAGTGAACGAAAGTTATCGCTTGATTCAGCTAAGTGTCGAGAAAAAAGGAGGCCACGAAACAGATCACAGGATAACTGATGCGTTCAAAACGCCCCCGAAAATGATTCGAGTATTGCTACTGCAAATGCAGTACCTTGCTCGTTTCAGGAGAACCGCTTACCTTTTACTTAAGTGCCCGTTTTTCAAGTGCTCCTATTTACAACGTCAGCGTCAGCTCTGCCAGATGGGGCAAGCTATTTTGTAGCAACCGAGTTGAAGTATATGCTTTCTCAATGCGTTCTTAGCACTGAGTTGCAGTTTGTCCATGAGGGAAAAAATAAAAAAAAATTGCACTCCACTCTTGAAATTTTTATTATGCTATTCGCACGAGTGTTTTGAGCTGTTTTCAATTGTGTGAAGTGCTCGATATAACGAATTTTTTTCTCGGGTCTCATTGCCTTGCTTAGATTGCGGTTTGACTGCTACATTCTCTTCCTGCAAGACGTCTCCGCACATTAGGCCTTAGTCGCATTTCCCTCGGTTTTCGCGACTTTAGTTCCACGCGTTCCACCAACCATCTGAAACAACCAGGTGCACTTTTATCGACCCTTTGCAGCAGTACTTTGTCGGCTTAACGGTAGGCAAGCTTAACTGTGTCCCGACTAAAGTATGTTTCTTTGTTTTCAATCAGAGCAAGTTTAATCATCCCATTGTAATTATGTGCTGGCATGGTGACGAAAACGTCTCTTCGCACTCCGTTAGGCGGAAATTAAGGCGCCCCTCCAGATGGTCTACAATTATTCTAATCCGGCGCATTTTACAGAGGCCCTAGGAGAGCTTGCTTCTCGGTCTCCTAAGTCGACCATTTCGTAAAGTTTTTCATCGTGCCCGGGCAAAGTCGGCCGAAAACTTAATTATCCAATGCAGTTCAGCCTCCGTATTGCAACTATTTTGAGAGATGTAAACTTTTGCTCCCCTCGGCTACCTTTAGCAAGTTAAAAGCACTAGTTCTCGTGAATTGATCAACAGGTTCATTCAGTTCCCTCAACACAAACACACGCCCACATACTTCTTAAACTTTTATTGAGAGCAGAAGAGACGGAGGAAATTTAGTCACAAACTGTGTGAAGACCGGCTTTTTTTTCAGAAAACGGTAATGGAAATAAGTATTAATATAACATTACAATAAACGGCACAGGTTCCCAAACGATGCACTAAATTAACTAAGTAGGTTAAACGAAGTCTCGGTGTAGTCTGAAACATAAAGAATTTCTGTTGTACATACGTTCATCTTCTTAATGTCTTGTTGAAATGCAGACATAACCCTTGTAATATATCGGCAGACCCGACAAAGGAAGATCTAAAGGTTTTCTGATTTGGACGCGGTGAAATTTTCAATCCACGCAGAGGAAAGACCTGACATGATGAAATCGTTAGGTGGAAGCAGCGTTGCTTGCTTCTTCCCTTTCATTTGACATACTGCGGTAAAAAGGGACCCCCCCTCCCCCCCAAAAGAAGCAATCAGTAGGCTTGAACGAACCAAGAAGGTGGAGAGTTGAACGAACCCACCTGTTCTGCACTCATTCACTGTGGCAGCAGCGGAGGGCACCGGCAAAAGAAAAGAATCGTTTTCTTTTTTTTTCTGCGAGCAACGCCATCTGCAGCATTACTTGCCGAGGCCTCGGAAATGCAATCAGAGAAGCCACCGTTCTCAAAGCCTGCATGACGCACGAAACCCCACACGAATCGCCAAGCGCGACTGTCGCGTGATAGCAAAGCGGCGGCCACGTCCGCCTCGCAACTGCACCTGTGTGCGAATCCCACTGCAAGTGTTGGGCGGAGTTTCGCTATTTCTTCCCGAAAGGAAGAGGTACCTAATAGCAACGTAATCATGGAGGAAGGAAATCAACGAGATAGCATTACGTCATGGCGCGAGCCTTAATCGGCACCCGAACTCTCCGTGCAGCGGTCAACTTCGCGTTTTATATGTTAGCGTTGTTTGGGTACTCCATGCATATTCCGGGAGCTGTCTATCTGTGTCTATCTGTGTATCTGCGTTTGGATCTAACCGTTTGCAGCCTACCTGCATGACTGGATAGTCAGTGGTTGAATGGTTGGTCCATGAGTTCTGCTGTGCTGAGGTAGCAGAGTCACTGAGTGCGTGCCAATGTGTACACATGTGCCTCTCTTCCACGAAGCTCTCTCATGCCGACGTAGGCCTGGCGCTGGGTAGGCTGCTCGAAGAAACTCTTTTACGCCGTCTTGGAGCATTGGGTATATGCCACACGGGACTGTGCTGGTATTCAATGAACACGTTTGATACAAATTTGGGTGACTGGGTATGTACCGGTAGGCGTGTGCCTCTCTTCAATCAACATCTTTGACGCAAACTTAGGTAACTATGTGCCACTGGAAAGGTGCCCCTCTACACTGACAAGATCCCGCAAATCTCTCTGATGCTTAGCGGTATAGAACACTCATCACAAGGCTTCCTCAAGGACGGTAAGGTGACGCATTAGGAGGCTGCGCCACAAATACACTGGGTATGTGCCGGTTTTCGGTGAACTGCCTTCATGCCAACGCTTTAGCGAGCTGCGTCATGAATACACTGGGTATGGGCCGCTCTTGAATGAAGCTCTCGCCAATTCGTGTCACGGAGTATGTGCCACTGAGTGTGCGGCAAGCGAGGTAACAATTCTCAGCGTTCGCAGGCACCGGCGCGCCATGCTTACGTCACGGAGGCGATGCGCGGACTTCTCGGCAGTTCCACTAGATGGCGCAGCAGTTTCAGAAAGAAGCGTGAGAGAGGAGTCCGGTTGCCGCTCTACGGGTTTCTCAGCGTTCGCACGAACCGGCACGTCACGCATTGCGGAGGCCACTGGCAGGCTTCGTGGCGGCAACGCTAGATGGCGCTGCGAGTTCTTAGAGAAGCGCGAAAGAGGAGTCCCGCTGCATTACGTCCCTCATGCTCAACTCATTTCGACGGGGGCAATACATCGTGTCACTATGTTGATTAAATGTTAGCGTATTACCGTTGGCAGTAATCATGAAATGAGTTTCGCCGCATCTTTTTTTCAGCGTGACGTGTTCAGTCAGCTGAACGCGCGACGCTGTGCTCGATGGGCTCGGCCCTGTGAGCTTGGTTCCCGGTAGGTTTTAGTCGACTCACCAAGGTTCGGGTGCTTTGCTGTGTGGTCGCTGTCTCCCTATACGCCCGTGGAACTTCGGTCGTTTATGACAAAATATACATCTGTCGTCTTCATTGCGAGTCGCCACTGCGGCAGCCATCTGTTGCTTCCGCACCTGTTGTCTATTTGGTAAAGCGTGCGCTGAGCGCGACAATGGCCGAGGCGGAAAGCACACAAACTTAGCACGACATGATCACGTGTTCTCACCGATTGTTTCTGGCTACGCTGCGATTCCTCCCAGTTCTTCCTCTGGGGTCATAACGAGTCATAACGGCAGAGTGCTAACCCTCGTATGGCCAAACAGTCCTCAACTGGAAACTTTTCGTCCACTCCACGAAGTTTGGCACTGCACCACCTCCCGACAGAAGACGTTATGTTTCTGAAGGATTGTTGTGGAGTATCTATGCATGGCCTCCGAGATCGGCGCGGGCCAGCAACCGTCGCGCGCAGATCTCGAAGACCTTAATTTATGTAGCGGAGTGACCGCGTTTGTCGAGTGGTGGCGTTGCCATCAACGTAACATAGCATCAACTTAATAGGTAAACGAAGGTAAGACCTACTAAAGCGTTCACCAATATAATCTAAATACGAAATGGAAAAGGAATGCAGCACTAATGAAACGCAGAGCCACTTTGGGTCGGCAATAAATACGATGTGGTGTGAGGAACTTGGAAAATGTAGTGATGCCGGCATTAATGTTTGCAAGTGCAATTCTGAGCTATAAATAAAGAAATTGTCGAGGTTCGAGATTAACAAGAGATTTGTAGGATGACTTACTTTGGGGGCCAACGGTAAATCACAAATGAAGCCGTGCAAGGGGCATGGACTGGGCTTCTTGTGAAGTCAGAGAAGGGCAGAGCAGGATTAGTTTCGAAAAAAAAGGCTAAGGAAGATAGATAAAATGATATTGCTGGCTGAAAAGCACAAATATCTGTACTTCAAAAGCGTGGGCACGGGATGGAGCAAGAGGTCAAGAAAGATGGCGACCAAGTACAGGGTAATAGAAAGTAAGTAGCTAACCAGGAGTCATAAATAAGAAAGTGAAAGAAACAAAAACAGCATATTGGATGCAACGGATGGGGACAAAACAAAAAGACCATTGAGATTTACAAAAATGGCAGGAAACAAATTAGGAGGGAAAATCCGTATGATAACGCAAAGGAAAGTGTCTTGATATTTGACGCCCGAGCTGGATACCTGAGGACAAAAACATACCGAAGTAAGTGTGCTCCAGAAGATAAGGCATGTGTGTGCTGCCAAAGGAAAAGAGATTTTGGAAACGACTTTGCACATAATAATGCAATGCCAATATTTTGACCCAACGAGACCCGTAACCACTGCCTACCTCCCAGAAGCGTTGGGACACAAAAAAGATAGAAGGATTAGTTTGTCAGCATTCGAAATATGTAAGAGACAATTAGAGCATAGGTGAAAAAAAATCTGGGATGAGATTGATAGAACCGGAGTCGTTACAGGCGGTAACCAATCAATGTAGAGATAAGGGTTTTAATAAAAAGAGAAAAAAAAATGAAAGCGAGAAAGCGAAATGCTAGACAGCTAGCTGTGCATGTACTAACTCAAGTAGGTTACGGGACTATTTGTCCCCGTCCCGTTTTAAAGGAGATGCCAGTCATCATCATCACCATCACCGTCATCATCATCATCTGAGTGGAGCTGGAGTGTTGGGAGTGGAGAAAAGTTCTAGAACACGAAGGTAAGTCGGTGCAGTCTGTCATATTGAACTGCTCGTCGCCTTCGCCGAGCTTAGAGCCTTCGAGTAATGATTAATGACTTGCTGATCCGGTCTTCATATCGGCTGCGCTAGAGAAACATAACGAAAGGCAAACAAATATGAGCGTGGCATTTATTTACAAAAGTGTGCAAAAGAAAGATAACTCAGCACTCTGGGAGGACAAGCCGACGGTTCAATAACGATCCGTAGGCGGTGCCACTTTCCCCATAATTGGAGCTAGTGCGTGGGTTCTGCGTGGCCGTGATGCAAGTAGAACTTGCGGAGAAGCGTGGGTGTATGCATGTTCACGGGGAAGGCGTAGCCGCCTTTAAAATTGTAGTCTTTCAGACTTGGGAAGAGGAAAAAAGAACTTGTCTGTGCACAGTCTTCAATGGTGCCAAGCGAAAGCTATTGGACACATATTCCCGGCCCGCTTTGAAGGCGAGGTCTTTCGGGATATCCAGCCTAGCGGACTGTGCGATGTGTCCTGACATGTTTATGTTATTTATTTTTTTACCTCTTTCTCGTACTGCCTCTCATTCATGATAACAGATGAAAATATAAATTACTCGCTATAAGCAGGCGAACAGTCATGAGCATTCGTCTTCTAGCTGCTTTTTAACAACAGTTGATATTTCCGTTTGTAGTTTGAAATAAATGCGGTTAGATAAGCAGCGAAACGTTTAATACCACATTAACACACACAGATAAAAAAGAGCACAAGGGAAAATATTTTCGAGTAATGAGAGAAATGTTAGCAGTATTTTGGGACGTGCTGCAGTTGATGAAAATTACTTTCGTTTCACTTGTCATTCTGTTGTCACAGCCGTGCCGAACCTGCCGCAGTGGCCGCAGCTTCTGATGTAAGCTTGACGTTTTGTTTTCACTACAAGACCAGTCCTGGTAAGAAATTTGTTTTGCCGCTGTGAGACTGTAGGCTTACAACAATATTGCCTAAAGTTTTTCCATGCTACCATTAAGCGCAATCTCGGTGGATGATCCTCCCACATCACCTAAAGTTTCTCCACGTTACCAAAAACTGGAACCATGCCTTAGTGGAAGATAGTGGCATATAACATAAATTTAATGTTACCAATAACCGACACCTACCCCTTGGTGGACAAATTCGCCTTCGTAAAGAGTCAAAAATTGGCAACAGTTATTAAGGAGGAGAACTTATTAGAAAAAAACAAAGAGGTCGGTCTGAGCCTTAGCGCGCTCTGGCCTGCTGCTATAGAAAGCGAGGAAGGGCCAAAAAAGGGTTGAGAAAATTGACAGTGCGAACAGGAAGGAGGGATATGCGTATGTACGACAACCACGTAACAGTGATTTCCATACTGTCTCGAGTCTAGTTTGGCGCTTTTCGATTAGACCAAAATGGCCCTTGTAGCTGTATTTCCTTCGGTGAGGTTACACACTGAGGCCAAATTAGAACGTTCCCAGAAGGTTTGTCGTCCAAAGCCTGTCATCGTGGAAGCCAGCTTCTTACGCTGGGACACGTACTGCAGGCAGTCACAAAACACAAGTTGCAGAGCCTCAGGCACTTGGTACTCTTCACAGTTCCGGCTCTCCACACTAATGATAGGCCGGGCGTGACTGGTCTCGAGTGAATGCGACGTCCCGGCCAATGCGGTGAAGCATACCTGCCTGGTAACTGTGGCCTTCAAGCAAGATCAACCTCGAGCTTTCTTTCCGTAAATACCCGGGCAGTCGTGCGCGTGTAGCATGCCAAATGAGTTGATGCACGGCTTTGGAGCTGCTTAACAAAGTTAGTTGACTTGGCATTGCCAAAACTATGCACAGCCTGCTGAAACTTTTCTTTTTCGCTTTTTTAAACCCGTATTTAATTAACCTTAGGGGTACTCGGTCAGGTTGCCTAGTTGTGTCTCCCTGACGTCCCTCCTTTCGCAGATTACTTTGGGCATTCAAGAAGAACGCGGGAGACGGTCTCGAGTGATTGATCGTAGGAGTCGCCATGAACCGAGACTTAGGGGAGGACGCGGTAAAACTCCGGAGGCTTAAGAGATAATGGCGAAACGACCTCGAGAGAAACCAGGCTCTTCGAGCGTGATCGTGTGATGGCTGTAATCGCAATCACACTACACGGACCGAGATAGAATGAGAGAGAAAGAAAGAAAGGTTACGCATTTCGGTGAGAGTTTTCGCTGGAGAATGGGCAGGACGGCGGCTGAGCGTAACGTTGTCGAACGAAGGAACGCCGGAGTTCCAATCTTCCATTCCGCCCTGGTGGAACTCTAAATTAGTATCGTCCTTTCTTTGTTTATTCTTTTTGTCAGTACTCAGGGACCGCGGGGGGTTTGCGCTGCTCCGTAAAAGCAGTGAGCCCGACTCGGCTTGAACTTCGGATTGAAATTGAGGAACGCGTGGTCGGGAAGCTATTTTGGTCGCATTTGCACCATCACTGTCGAAGTTGTGCACGGAGTTTGAAGCGAGAGTTGCGTTCCTTTTTTCTTCTTGTTTGCACAGGGTTACGTTTTGATTGGACGAAGAGTGAGGAATAAAGAGACGGTTCTTTGATGCTGAAGAGAGCCTTGCTTTGCCGTGATGTTAATTGAGCTGCACTTAACGTGATTAGGTGTGCTGACTAGCTCGGAAATTCGTTTTTCAGAGTCTTACTCTGCCGTGGGGACTATTACCTCATACCGCCTGATAGCCCATCAACGTTGCCAAGGGGTAATTAGCTGAGCAAATTTTGCATTTTGTCCTCGACTGCGTACCACGAAAATCTTTAATTTTTGTCTATACATGGCCAGTAAAAAATGCGCCCCCTAAGCGTACTTCCGGAAAATTGTGACGTAAAACACATTCATATGGAAGCGACGTGCTAGAAATGTCAATCACGGCCGTTTAGGTAACGTCCTTTTCTTACATGCAAGGTCGACGCGGATGTACAACAAAAAACAAATATATAACGGTCTTGTCTCTTTCTAGCGAGGAACAAACCACATGCGTGATCAACTATTGTCTTCTACACTTCTGTTTTCGATCAAGTATAGTCTCGCCGATGTCTCAACCAAGCCCGTATTTTCCAGTTTTCTAGTGCAAGAAATTAATTCGATCCCACGTGTGACTCGTTGTTCTTACTTCGCAAAAAATTCTCATTCATCTAAATGCAGTTAAAGGTTTTGGAAATTACTTATATTAGTGTTGGGCTGCTAAGCACGAGGTCGCGGGATCGAATCCCGCCCATGGCGGCCGCATTTCGATGGGGGCGAAATGCGAAAACATCCGTGTACTTAGGTTTAGGTGCACGTTTAGGTGCGAGCCCCAGGCGGTCGAAATTTCCGGAGTCCCCCACTATGGCGCGGCTCATAATCAGAAAGTGGTTTTGGCACGTAAAACCCCATAATTTAATTTCTAAATTACTTATATAACGAGAAAAATAAAAGCAACAGCAGGATCGAAGAGTACTAGTTGTCAAACAAGAAAATATTCCCACCTCTGCCGTGTCCTGATAGAAACACTTGCCTCAATATGTCCGAAAATCAGGAGCTTTTTTGGAAGAGTTATAGAGTATTGAAATGACATTTTCAGCATGTGTGAATATGTGTGTGTGTATGTGTTTTGCAAGAGATGAAGCTGCAAGCCCTCTAAACTTTCTAAAAGTCACTAGGAAGCATCAGAGTGCCCTCAAATAACTTGCCTAAATACCTCTGTGTACAAGCTAGTGATGGTTCCAGCGCCCCGGAGGTGGATAGGTGATGACGTCATGATACAATGGCCCACCATTCTTACGATAACTGCTACAGCCACACGCGAGAGGATCCAGAAGAAAGGCCTAGGACACACTCCTTTATTTTTTCATAAGCAACTACTCCATCAAACGTTGCCTTATTACTGGACGACGTCAGCAAATTTTGCTCGCTGCATCGTGACGTCACGATAGTGTCGATGGTGCCAAGCCCCACATTTCGAGACGAACTTTAGTATCACATTAAAATTTAGCTATTTCCAAACCTCCACACTGGCTAGGTGTGATGATAATACGCACGGGATGCGTGGTATAAAGCATCTGCAACTTCAAAAGTTTGTGTCAGTAATCCCTTAGAGGAAATCGCCTTCGTAGTCTGCAGAATACGACTGCACGAAGAAATACAGTGTTTTATTTCGGTCTAGACAGAATTCTACGTTCTCAGCTGAATTTCTCCAAGAGGCTCCAAGTTGCTCGATAGAGTAGAAATGGTAATTGGCTAATTACCAACACTGTGCTAATAGATATGAATTTACTAGTGTAAGACAAATGCTGCAATTTACGAATGATAGCCGATTAGTTCGCAAGCATTGTCCACTTGAAACGTGAACTCCGAGCAGGACAGTGTTATCGGGACGTGCGTTCTCAAACTGGGCGACAAAAATTGGAGGACGCTTAAGCTTCGCCTTCAAGAGTGGAACGCGATAGCGTTCCCGTCGACCCGCCAAGGGGTGTAAGACAATGGGCTACGGCGCAGCGACTACGCGCCCCGCATCGGACGCGGTGAGCGTCGAGCAACGCAGCGTTGCGCGCGACAACGAAATGTGCGCCTGAGCAAGCGACGCACGCCTGAGCCTTAGAAACAGCTCGTATCTAAGGCAACACCGCGTTCACTAGAGGCGCTTTTGTACCGCTTTGAAGCATCGAGCTCGTGGCTCAGTGGTAACGTCTCCGTCTCACACTCCGGAGACCCTGGTTCGATTCCCACCCAGCCCATCTTGGAAGTTGCTTTTTATTTGTGAAGTGCCTGCCGGGATTTATCGCTCACGGCCAACGCCGCGGACGCCGACGCCGACACCGACACCGACGCCGACGACACCGGCTTTTCTGCGACACGAGCTCCTTAACGCTATCGCGTTAATACGGCGCAGCGACTGCGCGCCCCGCATGGGACGCGGTGAGCGTCGAGCAACGCAGCGTTCGGCGCGACAACGAAATGTGCGCCTGAGCAAGCGACGCACGCCTGAGCCTTAGAAACAGCTCGTTTCTAAGGCAACACCGCGTTCACTAGAGGCGCTTTTGTACCGCTTTGAAGCATCGAACTCGTGGCTCAGTGGAGTGTCATTTGTTGTTTGATATACAAGTACAAAACAGGCAATAATAAAAAAAAAAAACTCGTGGCTCAGTGGTAACGTCTCAGTCTCACCCTCCGGAGACCCTGGTTCGAGTCCCACCCAGCCCATCTTGGAAGTTGCTTTTTATTTATGAAGTGCCTGCCGTGATTTATCGCTCCCGGCCAACGCCGCGGACGCCGACGCCGACACCGACACCGACGACACCGGCTTTTCTGCGACACGAGCTCCTTAACGCTATCGCGTTAAAATGCTTTTGTGCACACCCCAGTTCAAATTGTACTGCAATGCAATGTAGCTATTTTGAGGCACATCTCTTCTCGGGCCAGCCCTTTGTGGCGTCTGAAGGTTTATATGCTGTGATAGAGCGCTCGAGAAGGACAGCCCGCAGTTTCTTGCCAGCAGAGGTGAAGCCTGAGCTCGCTCATACATCACCTCTGGAAAAAAAAAAAAACACCGCGACAGCTGAAGTTCGCTCGCACCTCATTTGCTTTCAGTGACTTATTGTAAATGCTATGCTTATTGTTGAATAAGAGCTCATGGTTTCTTGCTAAAATATTGCCATTGAGGGCGTGCTGATATTGTGATGTGCGTTCCAAAATTGTACAAGACATTTAGGCTGCCTTCTAAAACCAGTGACAGAGAGGAAGACGTGGAACAATGTCTATACGGGAGCAAGGCACCCGCACGAGTAAGAACAAAAAAGCGCTTCATTGTGTGACGTTGCTTGTTATATCCTTTGATACTTTTTTAACCTCCTTGGAGAAGACTGTCTTCCTCTTCTACCGTGATCCCTCCACCCGCTGGCAGTCGCGGTATGGAGAGGAGGATGACAGTTGCCTTCGATGTCGGCGTTTGAGCCGTTTGAGAAATCTCGAAGCGAAAAGGTTCGGTGATACTTATGGTTCGGCTTATGGTTATGCTTTATGATTTAGCGTATGGATATGTTTACGGTTTAACTTATGGATATGCTTATGGTTTAAATTATGGATATGCTTACGGTTTAGCTTATGGTTATGCTTTATAATTTAGCCTATGGTTATGCTTACGGTTTCACTTATGGATATGCTTTGGTTAGCTTACGCTATGCGTGTGCCTTCTGTAGTTGTGCAAATTGCTTATCAATGATATATATCGTAAGTTATGCAGGATTTTTAAACTTCTTTATTCATCATTGTTGGGCATATTGTCTTGCGATTTCCGTGCAGCCATACACACAGCTCTCTGTACCGGTAGTATCACTCTCTTCTCCTTCCATGTTGAATGCGCACGCCTATTCTCTGGCAAGCGGTTATATAGTCGGCCTCCGCGATAAACACGCGCTTGCGGCGAACGTCAAACGACGACGCATAGCGCGCTGCAGTGGCCACCTGCGCCGACTCCGAACACGCTTGACATACGCCGGCTCGCGCGAAGCTCGGTGTTGAGTAGCGTAGTGAAGCCTTTCGCTTCAATACACGCGAGACTTATCGGCCTATATGTATAGCTGTACGTAACCATCGCGACAGAATGTGCTGGTTAACAGCTCTGATTTTTTTCAGTGCTTTGCAATGAAACAACGGACGCTACATAAAGGTACCTATTGAAACAAATAGGTGCCTTCAAGCGCAGCATTCCCCTGACAATGCTGAAGGCTTCTTAAAATGTTCTATTCACTTACATTGACAGCCATCGTCGATGGTCTCTGCACAATTTACTTAAGCTTATTTTTGCCAAAGAGTCGCGCAGTGTGACCACTCCTCTGTGTCGCGAAGTGCCCTTTCACCAATCGAATGGCTTTTCCCAGCGAGCAATGTCAGGCTTATTGCCACCACAACGCCGCACCAATCTTTTGCCTTCAGCTGCCAAGCGATTCCAACGCCTTATGTGCTGCGCACAAGTCGGCGCCTGCTGCATGGTGAAAGTGGATGAAAGATCGCCCGTGTACCGACATATCTATGCACGTAAATCGATTTGGCCGAAATCGATGCGAGTCCTTTCAATACGGCGACAATCATTGCCACACTGTAGCTTTCCGGCGTTAAAACGTAGCTGTCAAATAATAACACTGAGACTGTTGCGGTAGGAGGGCCTCCATTACGAAAGAAAACGACACATTGTTGCACAGTCGTCAGAATGCGAGTGTTCATAAGCGTATTGAAACCAAGTCAAGTTTATTTACAACATGTACAAAGTACAGTGTTGAAGGCCGCCCTGTTACCACCGAGTTACCACCGACTTCTATGGCACGCTCCTTAATGGTTCCCATAAGATTCTCATTCGTTGCTTCAACACTAAGGTCCTCTTCCTGAGTTAAGGCCGAATACCTGTTCTGTAGCTTGATCCGGAATTTCTTTATTTTCCCTTTTACTGCTAACTCATTGATCGGCTTCTTATGTACCAGTTTCTTCCGTTCCCTCCTCAAGTCTAGGCTAATTCGAGTTCTTACCATCCTATGGTCACTACAGCGCACCTTGCCGAGCACGTCGACATCTTGTATGATGCTAGGGTTAGCGCGGGGTATAAAGTCTATTTCATTTCTTGTCTCGCCATTCGGGCTCCTCCACGTCCACCTTCGGCTATCCCGCTTGCGGAAGAAGGTATTCATTATTCGCACATTATTCTGTTCTGGAAACTCTACTAGTAACTCTCCCCTGCTATTCCTACAGCCTATGCCATATTTCCCGTACTACTGGAACAACAACGACAACGGTGACAATAACAATGACAACGGTGACAATAACAACGACAAGAACAAGAACAACGACAATGACAGTCACAACGACGACAAACTGTGCAATAGTGCAAGGCAACTTCCATTCTGTAATCATTAATACTTACCTTATAGGGCAGATCCCTAGCGACAGTCCCCACAGAGGCTACGTTGCAACATCGTGGTACCAAACTTCCAGCGCAACATTACATTTTAGGCAAGGTATATCCGACCTAATGACATTTAGATGTATACCGCAAGCTGACCTCCAACTTAGCTATGGTATGACGCGACGTGGGAAACAAAATAAATAACTCATTAATATAGGTTGTCTATTCGAATGAGATATAGACAAGGTAACCTTTATATCCTCATAATTATTTATTATTACGCGTTGAAGGAAATTCCGGGCTCCGACTCACAATGCGTTGCATTTACATTTGATATGAACCGCACCGCGTCACGCCGGTCTTCACAGCCGTAGGAAACTTTTACGAAATTCTCAAGAGAAACCATTATCTCGGGCCCAACTGCGATGCCGCCTATTCAAATACACGTAAAACACAGGAATGCTTTCCTGGGACAACAACTGGGGTGATTTTAATGAAACTTATTGCATTTGAGAGCAAAAGGTGAATTGTAATGACTGCTGAAAGCGGAATATTGATTGAAGGCCTGAATTCCTTAGCATTAATTTTCGGAAATTGGTAAGTTCGAAAATGAAGCATAGAAGTGCGCAGTTTACCAATTCTTAGCTCTGCCCCAAGAACATGCATCGCAGTTTTGTAAACAGCATCTACTAGAGCGTTCAGTGTAGACAGATATGCTATGTCAATTTATACCTCATGTGGATTAGTTACATTATTTACAAGGGTTTTGCAAAATTCCTACTCACATTTTAGTGGTCTAGAGTAATTTATAATGCATGAATTTTCTCCGCTTTAGATGTACCATTAAACGCAAGTGACCAAATTGCGATATCGCTTCGCATTGCTGAATTACAGAGTTCTAACGTTGATAGCTTCGTTTCTGAACAATTGTTAATACAAAATAACCACCTAAATCAAGAATTCGCTACAAAACGGTTACCAGATTACTTTTAAATGCAACAAACATCAACATTGGTGCAGTGCTGGCGGAAAAAAAATGTTTTTCTCTTTCCCCATGTATCTAGAAAGGAGCCATAATACTAATGCTTTCTCTTAACAGCTTGATATTAAAACGGCGGCAAACAAATAGTGGACGACCCAGTGGACGAAACATGCGTAGCTTCAGTTGAGGTTTTAGACACCAGGACTTAGTTTCGTTCGGGCAGCAACCACTCCGTAATTCTTCATCCCTCCAACTCTCAATTATCCTGTGATTGCTCTGTATTTCTTGCGCAAGTCAGCGTATGTCATGCAGCCCTCAGTATCGTTACATGGAAAAGGCAGAAACTGAGAATCTTCTAAACCTAGGAGTGTAAATAATAAAAAAATGGAGTGAAAGTAGCGTAAAGTTGGATGTTAAAGAAATGCTCGGAACCTAATCATACACGTACGAATAGACTACTTAAATACTGGCCAGCGAAGCCGACGGGTTGAAAACAAGAAGGTGTCCCTTAGTTCTTCGACGACAAGTTAAGCCGCTTGTTTTGTGCTTCAGGAAGATGGAATCGGAGCCCTTTGGTTCGTGTAGTTTATCACAGAAAACAGTGCAACTGAACGCGGCGACGTTTTGTTTATGTAATTATCGAACCACTCGCGAATTTTTGCTGAAATTGGGTCAGCACGATACTGTGCTTTCCACATTTGTGCACACTTGAGGTTCATTCCTTTCGAGCTGAAATAATCTGATTAATAGAAAAGGGTATGGGATACATTAAAGACAAAAGACGAGTGGCCACCATGCGTGAATCAGTCGCATCGCGCTGTACATGATGCAGCCTACACTCACAAGTAAGGGTGCGACTAACACAGGATTATTTAATAAGCCCGAGAGGGCACGAAATACATATGGCAGAAACAGTCAGGCTGAACCACCGCGAAATACATTGAGCGATAAGTTTCTACAGGTGCCGCATCAACGTATATCTACACACCATCGCCGCGAACGAGCGCGCGGAGCCGAAAGCACAGAGACCCGCTCGGTTACCAAGAGGTGTGGCCTTGGCCCACCTTCCTCTACAGTGAGAGGGCATTCCATTGAACGCCACGCGCGAAGAGTCAGCACCTGGCCTCCTTTCCTACTCGAATAAAAAAGAAGGAAAATCAGCAATGAAAAACAAAGCCACCGAAAGCGAGGAGACTCCCGAGTCGATTCACAAGCAGTGCCAGCATGAGGTCTGAGCCGCTTGCTTGCCAAACCCTTCCCCTCACCTGCGAAGTGCGCCGCACTGCTATCGCCCGCAGCGCCGCCCTCGCGGCGAGCGGTGGCGATGCGCGACATCCACGCGGTTTACGAGGAAGAGAACAAGCGTCGGTCGACCGTGTCCCACCTCGCGGCTGATAAACAAGCAAACTGGCGCACGGCATGCGGAAAATGAAGTAAATGTTTCGGGGAGCGACGCTATCGATTCGCAAGGCCCAAACCACGCAACGGGAGTCCGAATTTCCCGCTGGCCGGGCAAGTGCGCGCTTCCTTACCTGGGTGGCAGCGCGGCGCTGCAACAACCGCTCGCAGCGCCGCCCTCGCGGCGACCGGCGGCGACGCGTGACGACCACGCGGTTTCGAGCGAGCTGGGCCGTCAGTCGGCCTCCGACGAGCCCCGGGTCTGTGGACCGCGGGCACGTGCTCCGCTTTTCTTTTTTTTCGAGAAGCGCGGAGGCCTGCGTTAGCGTTTTTCCGTTGACTTGTACAGTGTGGCGGTGGCCGTGGCGACCGAAAGCCCCGGCTCGTTCCGCGTGTCCTTCTTACGGGATTGTTGACGTTCCTGTTGCTCGCCGTGGGTGAGGGCTTTGTTGACACCGTTGCCCTCCTCCTCAGTGTGTGCGCACGCGCGTTCGACGTGCTCTAGTAACACGCCCGAGAGCGACCACCGTTTGCTTGTGAGAGGACAAGCGTTGATTGACGAAGCACAACTCTTGGTGCATCTTGAGTCGCGCCGTCACGTGACCTAGGGCACCGCTGATCCACGGAGCGTGCTGTGTGTGTTGGGCGAAACGGGAGACGACCACGTGGTAGAGGCTAGCGGGGTGTTTGAATGGGGCTAAATTGATGCTTCCTTTGTAGCTCAGCGTGACTTGTCTGGATCACTTCTTGCTCCCAGCTCGAGTTGCTTTGACGTACGCACCCTTGTTCTCTTTTATGCTATCTTGCATGCAAGGAGTACTTCGCGCCCCTTCGTAGACACTTTTGTTTTGTTACTTCCGTTGCCATTTGCTGCTTTCTTAGTTTTGTTGCAGGGTGGACACTCTATCCTCTCTGAAACGGTTTCGTTTCTTCACGTTTGTTTGCTTTTTCCTGTTGTCATTTAGTTGCTTCGTTTCGTTCAGAGGGGCGTTCGCGACAGAGAGCGGGTAAGCTGACAGGCGTAGTCGAGTGACAGCGTTGGGGGGCCGCAGTGGTCAGACGTTTGTGGCGTCTCGCTTTTAGCCCTTCAAAAACGGTAGCGTCGAAACGTATGTAGCGCGAGACAGTCGTGTGAGACTGGAACGTTTTATCCGTCGCCTGTTACTGGATTGCTCCTTCACCCAGCAGGACCTTCGCACATCGCAGCCTCGCTTCAAGCACACACCCAACTTCTTCTGTGAAGGGTGGGTACTGTGGCACTGCTACTAAACGACTACTACCGACGCTCGAATTCTCGCCCATCCGCGAGGCAAGAAGTGGGGGACGTCGACTAGAAAAAACGTTACCGTTTTATCGAACGCTGATTCTCAAGAAAAAAAGAAATGTAAGGCCTGCATGAGATGCGGATGTGTCGACCTAATTGCAGAGGGAAGTAGAGTGAACGCTTTCATTTTGAGTTATTTATTGTCGGAGGTTTCAGTGGGGCGTAGGCTAATCTAATATTAATAATACAAGATATAATGAATAATACTTAGGCTATAGATTCATGCTATATAAGCGTAGACTTTTCTAGGACTGAATGCTTAACGAGTGGCAGCGTTGCGTTCTTACACTGCAAAATAAAGTAATACCTCGTGCAAAAGCGTACCCGAATTTATCCATTGCATTTAGCGTTTCAGTTTATGCTAGTGAAACCGTGCTTTGAAAGTAGAGCAGTGCTATGCTTAAGAAGCTTTATCTGATGAGCAGCTGTCTAAATACACGAGAAAAGAGAAAGTAATTGTTTTTCTCCGTGTCGGATACACCGAATCCGAATAGGTTTGTAGCATTTCAAGGAAATACATCTACCGACACTATGCATACCGCCAATATGTCTTTTAAGAGGGAATGTTACGTATATAAAGAACTGCAACATGAAATTTCTTACGCTGTAGCTAAGCAATAAAAAATACATCACAATTTTGTGAATCACACCAACTGAGGCAACTAAAGGACTCACAATTGATGTATTTATTGTACGTGCACTACTCTGTAATATAAAACTTGTCTATGAGTATGACGTTCGCCAAACTGTCGTTAACATTGGCAAGTTTTTCAATAACATATAACATCATATGTCAAATTTGGTCTGTTCCGATGCTTTAAGATTCTGTTTAAAAAACTGAGATATCTGTTGTTTATACGGAGTTAGAGATTTTCAAACTGTGCGCAAATTTTACTCAAATTGATTGTCAAATGAGAATATTTCTTGGTTTCAAGTATTCTTCAATAAGGTAACGCTTCGCTGCAAGAACAATGACACTGCCTAAATACTTTGAGGCCACATGAAATCACCGCGATTTTTCTGGCGAATTGCAAAATGAAAGCCTTATTTCTTGCGTCCCTTGTGCGTGACATCGACAGCCTGGTAATAGAAAGTGTACAACATCCAAGGATTGAAAGTACTTGGCTAATGCTAAAATGTGCCTATAATAAACACGAATCACACATCTTATTTCATATGGAATGTTCCCTGTGTTCCGGCGAAATTTATCAACGTCTCATTGCCTTGGACGCAAACTTAGACGAATCGCTTTTCTCTGGTTCTTCCAGGAATACACGTCAACCGCTTCACCGGGAACTTATACGAAAGGCCACTGTGCTGCATCAAGGACCAGTGTTTCTGGCAAGGATAAGTTTGTCACCTCTCTACGTTGAAGAAGTGTGCGCGTGTGCGTGCGTTGTGGTGAGTTAGTGGACGCCGGAATACACACCAGAGGCCGGAAGTTTACAAGACTCTCCAATGCAGTTTGTCCAGGAGACGTTCGCGGCGCATGCGCTCTAAGGTAAGGGAGCACGTGACTGCTTTTGATTAGTTTCTTCAGCTTGTCCACGTGAAAGGAGAACAAAGAGGTTAATTTCACTCACATGGCGCCGTACACTACCGTGGTAGTTTGGTGGCTGCGCCACCGTGCCTACAGAGCGCGTGGTTCAGGGTTAAATTTGCCACCGAAGTGGCCATGTCAGCGATTACTGCATACTGAAAAAAATACGGCCGAAAGTAACTTGAGGGGAACTATTCAGACACGACAAGATATACTGTGGCTCCGGATTAGCGCGTTTGCGATCACAACATTGTTGCCTCTTTTGTTCTATTAGATTAGGGCAGTGCTGCCTGACACTGACTGTTCTTGTGCATGACGTAGAAGCAATGGTCTCGTTCTTTGGTCGGGACACGTTGGCAGTCTGAGGGCAGGAACAGTTGTGGAGAGTGGTGAATGGCATCCGGTGTCCAATCAGTGGAACCAATGCGCGCGAGCCTCGGCGACAGGTGTTAGGTCTGGTACTGGACTAGAGCATTCTTTTGCCAGGTTTGTAAGCATGAAATACAGTTTTGAGGGTGAACCGAAAAATTGAAAATGACCTCGCTTGTTCTTGCCGAGAACTTCCTATATAACGTTTCGCATTAAAATAAAGAAACAAAGAAAGAAGGGAAGAAAAACGAAAACACAATGGTATTGTAGTAGAACACTTGTGGGGCTAGTTATTTCATAGCTTTCAAAAGATGAAGCGCCAACAGAGACAGCACACTAAGAAAGAACACAGACAGGACAGGACGTTTCCTGTTTTTCCGCTAGAGCCACCTTGTTCTGTCTTTGTTCTTTCTTACTGTGCTGTCTCTGTTGGCACTTCATCTTTTGAAAGAGAAGTATAAAAGACTTTCGTGTGGTCAGCATTGGTTGTGCGAGTCTTCAAGAAGCTCAGACGGCCAAAATTATTCTGGAGTCTTCAACGCTAAAGCGTCTCTCAGACATCAAGATTCGTTTTTTGGACGGTAAACACCAGTAATCAAGTGTATAGTCAGTGAGCTGGGCTGAGGGCGACGCGTCCTGTTAACGGTCTTAACAGATGGAAGATTTTGGAGTATGTCGTATGTTGAGTTTCTGGGATGGCACTTAGCTGCGCAATCACGTGGTTCTCTGCAGGTTTTCCACGCAGCTGTATTTCACTTAGGCTTTTTTTTTTCACATGATAGTTTCGTATAGTTGTCTTGCCTGATAACTGCACGCGGGCAACGTAATTCTTCCCTAGCCACCTTTACAAGGTGCAGCCACCGAATTAAGGTTTGAAGAAATAAATGCAAACCCTGCATCAATAATTCTAACAACTACATCGAACGTTTAGGGTAGCTGCTTTAGACGAAGCAGAAAAAAATGACGTAGACATTGTGGTATATTACCATAGCAGGGAATGCAGAAAGTAATGAAGTATACGCACATAAAACAACTGCGCAGGATACCTTAATTCGTGGCATCGGGGTGAAGCCGGGCGCAGAGCCAGTGCTACGGCTTCTGAGAGGATGTATACCGATTATAGGCTGATTGCTTCCCGGCGATAGTGTTTGATCAAACAAACCGCAAAGCTACAAACATCAGCAAGGAAGCAAGGGAAACAACTGAAACAAGAGAAATTTGCTCTATCTCGGCCTGAGGCAAATTTCTTGATCCTTTAGCTTCCTTCAGTGAAATTCCTCTCATGCAAGCTTGCGGCAACCTGAAAAAGAATATTCGTATCAGCCGAGGTTTGTGTGATCCACAGCAAACCACAATCACATTGCCGAAGCGAACGCAAGACATTGATGTTGAATTACGGTCATACCTTCCAGTTGAAGAAGTCTTTAATAGTTTGTATTGACCTTTCTTCCATCAATATCATTGAGCGGAAACTTTGGCCACGCGTTCGACTTCGTGCCACTTTCTTCACACACGCGGCCAGCTCTCACCGCAGGCCGTAGCGAGCGCTCCAGAAGAATTTTGAACATTCACTGTTTCTTCAGTGCTTCATACAGTGTGCACACGAGGCACGGTAACACGATCGTTCTTTCATTGTGCTCTGACCGGAATGGGGTGGTATTTCAAGCCTAACTTCTAGTCTATACGTGTTGGAGAAAAGTTACACCTTGTCAATTTTTTTTTAATGCGCGAGCATTAGGAGTGTCCAGCACAATGCGTTGGCGGCTAGTTGGTGCGGATCCATAAATACTTCGTTTAGCACAATACAACATGGTGCTCACTGCGCATGTTCCTCTAGTTTCTGCTGTCTATAAAGGAGTGACGCAATAAAATGATGTCAGTTGAGAGTAGCGCCTTGTCCTGGGTCGCCTTTGTTGTGTCCGTTGTATTGCGCTAAACAAAGTATTTATTAGGAGTGTCAAGTGTCAAAACACAAACGCACACATACACACACACGCTGCTCTTCGTTCCTGGAAAAGACAGGACGTACGTGTGTCAAGTGAGCTCGTGAACAACACTTTGCAATCTCGTGAACGTGGTTTAAATAATGCATTCAGGACCTCAAAGTGGTGCGACGTAATGTCCAACGCATTTCTGTCGCATTTACCGCTAAGATAGCCACTTAATTTCGTTTGCTTGAACTCGACAGCCATTTCCTTAACAGAAAAAAAGAAACATGTCGAATGAAGAAAAAATGTTCTTAAGCAATAATTGCACCGTATTCAATTAAATTTGTTGCATTTCAAAGAGAAAGGCAATTTACAGACTGACAAAAGTGACATCTTGGCTTACAGACTCGACGTTATCCAAGAAATTGCAGAATCAGCAAATAAGAAATTGTGAGCAACAAGTTTACAAATCCCCAAGTGGACAACGAAGAAAAAATATGGCAATTCCTTGGACTGTATTCATTGCATTGTAGGAAGCGTACAAAATTGGGAAACTATAAAATTTAAGGCGCACGCTGTATCATTGCACCGCATGCTCACGTAATTTTCGCAAAGTATTATTCACGATTCAACGGCATATTTCAGCGCAATGTGCAACAGATCGATTTTGTTTGCTTTCAACACCGCCGCCGTGGCTCATTTACTATCGCGTTTTCATGCTGAGCACCAGGTCGTGCGTTCGACGCCCTGCCGTTCGGCGCCTCGAAGCAAACAACGCTTCGTGTAGCGTGATTTGAGTGCTAGTGAAGGAATCCCAGGTGGGGGGAGGGGGGGTGTCAAAATGAATCTGGAGATCTTCATCACGGCGTCTTCTTATGCGCACTGTACATTTGACATGCTATATACTTCAAAGTTCAATTCCGTTGTAAGTTAGTAGTATCTGCGCTTAGGAATTGATCCACTTAACGAAGTGAGCTAGATATTCTTTTTCCTTGTGGAGTTATCAATTTGTTCCGTGATTTCTTTGGACAGGTTTCGGATTTGAGACGTATTTTCTGCAAAGCAAGTTAAAGGGATAAATTGAATTTATGCACGGAACAGTAGCGCCATATTGAAACCGTGTTTTAATGTGACTGTCGAGCAAGAGGATGCCTGCGTTCTCTTGTGTTTCCAGACGCTTGTTGTGCAGTGTGGTGAAGGTGCGACGCTTTTGCGCTCGGAAGTGCAAACAATTGACAGCGATTAGCCCTGCATCAGCAACCACAGTTCTCGTGTGTGACAGCGAACAACAATGCGTGAATATTTCAACGTGTTTGCAGCATTAAAGGCCGTACTACAACATGAGATGGACAGCACGAGGGCTGGTTGTTTTTACGTTGCGCCTTGTCTTTACTGCTGCAAATACATGACGCAATTCAAGCAGCCAACTTGACAGCTTCCTGCCTTACCTGCCGTGAGCTGTGCTTACGCAGCCTATGCTGTACTTGGCCTTACAGCGCATGCTACGGGGCGTCCTCGGTGACACTGACTGTGTGCTACATTTGCCACTGCAGCTCTGTACGTCGGAAAGTAACGAGAAATATGGGTTTCAGTGCCGGATTCAACTTTCCTTTTGTTAATGCGAGGGTAAATTCCAAAGGGCATACAGGGAGGGGTTTGGGATGGGGGTGACTAATTCAACTTACTCGGCGTAGTTCGTAAACAGCTCCAAAAAATCGCCACTGTTCAGAAGCGAGGGTACTTGGTAATTGCCCGTTGTCGCCCTCGACAGACCAAGCTGAACAATGCAGCGATTTTCTTCGGAAGCAAACTTCTTGGTTTTGTAAGCGTGCCACGAGTGGAGCAAATCCCTGCAGTACCTCTGCGAGGGTAACACGCACTTTCACTGCAAGCATTGTCACAACAGTCACCAGTACGTCAGCACCGAGCACTACCACAACGTCTACTATCACAACCACTGCCCTAACCCCAGCATAACCGCCCTAAGCACCATAACCACAAACTTCACCAGTACGCAACCATCATCACAGCCAGCACCAAAACTACCACCAGCACCATCACAACTACTACCAAAACAAATACCACCGCCGCAACCATTGCAACCAGCTAGAGCCATCTAAGCTATTACCAAAATCCTATTTGTACGCGACCACCATCACCTGAACAACCCCAGGTGGTCCAAATTTCCGAACTCCCCCTACCATGGCGTGCCTCATAATCATATAGGGGTTTTGGCACGTAAAACTCCATAATTTAAGCTTGTTAACAACCATCACAACTGCCAGTACCACCAGGACTGTAAGTACCGCCGCAGCCACGACTAGCACTACCACGAGCTTTTCAACCACCGCACCCACATACCCAACAACCGCAATCACCGCACTACTAAAACACCACTATAGCCAACTATATACCACCACCACCGTAACCGCAACTATCGACAAAATTATCAGAACAAGGCCGCCGCCGGGGAAAGAAAAACGGCACCACAGCACTGAGGACCCTCCATGCCTCTACTCTCACTATAACTAAAGTTGTTTGAGTCACAAATACATAACATCTTTTTCCTTGCCACACCACGACGGCAAAGGCGTTTATCTCTCGCTCCTTGACTCCGCAGTAAACGACGGATGCGAGGTAGGAGACGCAATTAAATTTTCTTATCTGTTGCCGCTGAAGCAGCAGTGCGGGCCATTCAAGGCGAACACCATATCAAATACTTGACGACGTAAAAAACTTTACTGCCGGAGCTGGTTCGCGCATGTTTTTTTTTTGCATGAAGTCGCTTCTTGATATCAATAGTTAGCGGTGGTTTATCAAGAATGTGTTTCTTTTTTGCGAGAGGCTGTAAAGAGTGCTCACTTAATGCGATACGTCGTGTAACGACATTACGAGCAGTTTGGCTTCCGTTTTTAGGCGTTATAGCCGTACTTGGTGCGTATCTTTGACCGTGCTACGTCCCGGCCTTTCAAAAGCTTGTTCATTTTAGTAGAGAGCCTTTCTTTGGGAAATACATTAAGCAGCCATATTGGTTTCGATTGCATTACTACAGTGCTGGCTTCCAAGAACCATGATGTATGTGAATTCGGGCATGAATGTTTCGTGCGTTTTATTTTCTTTGTCTCGATGTTATTATTCAGGAAAACATTGTATCTGGAACGTGTGCCCTTGAACATAAAGGAAACGGGTGTTAAGGGAAAGATAAAGTTTCTTGTTCTATGTCGCGGTAAAACAGACACGATGGGTAGCTGTTCACGTACACATGCTGAAAGGGCATTTAATCAAAGTATCTTGGGGAAAATTGAAGCTGCTTCAGCGGTTTTGAATCCTCGGAAATTGGACGGGTAAAGTCGAAGCGTATAAATTTACAGAAAACAAAGAAACGCCCACCAACGTAATTGGCAATCCTTTCAAGACTTTCTTCTTTAAAGTGATGAGAGGCATGGGCACACACGCAAGCACGCATGTACGACCGGACGGACGGAGACCTTGCAAAGCTTTTCAGCACTTTTTCGACAAAACGTACGCACGTACTAAATACATACATTTGCATATTCCGTTCGAAACTGATTTCATGACTTCTGACCTGCAGTGTGCAAGTTTTCTTTTATTGTTTTGTTTTTCGTGTGAAGACTGAACCGACGCTCACCTGTTACCTGCATATCCCGCTCGGACTGGGAATGTAGCAATGGACTCTGATAACTACAGAAGGCTATTCCTGAGTTATATGTTTTGTTCATCGCATATCCTTGCTTTCTGGCTTTGTTGGGACTTTCCTTGTCATTTCGGGGGCGCATTGTCACCTGATCGCACCATTTCTTCAATCGACGAGAAGATACAATAACTTTAAATTGAGGTATTGCTTCGTTAATCAGCCCCTGTGAGTCTATGTCGCAGCGTGCGACAACGGTGACCGCTGGGTACCGATTTATTTCCCCGCCTCGTTCTAGGCTCCTAACAATGCGAACGTCAGAGGCTCTTGTGAATACGGGCCCGGGTAAACAGACATGCTGGAGAGGTATTCATCAGAGTTAAGTCTCGTGTTTCAGCTAGGCGAAATTTCGAAAGCTGTACGGAAGGCGAGGCTTTACGTGTGCCAGGTAGATCCGTTTCGTAATTCATCAGCGAACACACCGCAGCTGGGGCGGTTCATTTGCATTGTCTGCTTGTTTAACACAGAAGCCCCCGGAAAGTTGTTTTAATCAAGCGCACCAGACATATATGATGGTTGCTTTCCAAGCAAGGAACCTTCGGTGCCGTGGAAACTCGCTAGCACTTTCTGCAAATACGTGGTAGGTTAAATGCAGGTGTCTTTATGCAAATCTTCCGTACTGTATAATGTACTCTTACACATGAAGTATCTCGTCAGTTTTTGGGAGTGAGTGCAATGAAGTACAGCTCGTATCTTCTTCGACGGCTTTTGTACTTAGTTTGACGGGCTAAGTTTCGTCATAGAATAGCCTGTTGCTTGCGGTGTTACATCAGCATTGTAGTACCACAAATGAAAAGAATAAGGTGCTGGCGCTTATTTATATCACCCTAGCAGTTGAACACTTCATCCTTTCTTTTATTGAAATTGATATTAGGAGAGGTTGACGCCTTTGTGGCGGCACTGGCTACTCTGTGCCTCTTAGCAAAGGAAGCAAGTTTGGGTAAAAAGTGAGAATAATGACACAAAAAATGGCACTCAATAGTACACCAGATGAATAAACACTATACAGTCTAAGGGTACATGAATCGCAAAGTTTTGCGCATGAGTTCAGTACACAATGACATATACAAAGACAGATATTTTGAATAGCCAAACACACAACCCATGTAAATACACTGCAAGTACAGAACACAATTACACACTGCGTAAAAATCACGATCCTAGAACAACCTAGAACAACACACATATCACTCACTTAGCTTATTAGGATCAACTAAAGCTTAACATTTTCCAAAAATGTTGGTGTCCTCGAAGAACTTCTTGAAAGGAAGAAGTGCTCTTTTCTGAGGGCGCGCAGTTGGCCATGGACCAAGTCTCTGTTTTAGAGTGAATGGTCGTCTGTGTAAAAGCAACGAATTTGCTTAAAGTTGTTAGTTATAGAACTTCTAACGTTTCTGTGAAGTAATTAGGGCATAACTGGGAACACGGCTTATCTAACACTGTATTCAACACTCTGCGGTAACGCACACTAGAATAGTGTTTTTTAGTCTGAAAGGCAATTTTAATAAGCTACTTTTTCCGCTTCTCGCCTTTTTCATGTTTTGATTGCTTTTTCCTTCACTTTACAGAAAAAGAAATTTTTGCGTAGAGAATGCGGCCAAAGCACCGAAACAAAGATTATATTTTCCTCCGAGAAGACCATATAAGACCAACAAACAATGAAGCTAAGGAAAGCGCAAGAGTAATTATGTGTGGTTGAAGTTGAAGTATAGAGAATAATGAAGGGAGTAACGAAAGCGGACGAAAACGTAAGTTGTCGCTGGTGGGGACCGAGCCCACAGCTTCCGCATTATGCGTGTGATGTGCTACCAGTTATGCGACAGCGATGGCAATCAATTCGTCCACTAACTTGAGTATTCTATGTGTAGTATATAGGTCTAGCCCTGTGTATATGGTAGCCACGGCGGACGGATGTGGAACACAGCTTTCATTTTTTTTCTT
This sequence comes from Dermacentor variabilis, assembly GCF_050947875.1. Taxonomy (NCBI): domain Eukaryota; kingdom Metazoa; phylum Arthropoda; class Arachnida; order Ixodida; family Ixodidae; genus Dermacentor; species Dermacentor variabilis. Next base: position 18,929,159 of record NC_134578.1, on the reverse strand, counting down.
TTGCGCGACGGCGCCACGTAACACGTGACCTTAGGAGAGCAGGCACGTGCCTAATAAACCCTCGTATTCTGCCTAATGACATCAAGGTTGCCAGATTAGGAAACATCGCTAAAAAGGAACGAGGAGACGGGAAACAGCGGGGCTCAATTATTAGTCCAGCAGAATACGATGTTCGGCTAGTATGAATGGCTCATGCTTGAAATGTAGTCCTGGCGCAATGACAACTAAGCCGATAGAAGGAGCTACAGAAAGAGCATGGTGGCCTTCTTTCTGTTCCTTCTTCCTTTTGCTTAGTTGTACTTGCGCCAGAACAACATTTCGGGCTCGACTTTCTTTAATCACGACCGTATTAGGTCAAGTGGCAAGAGAGAGAGAGAGAGAGAGAACAAGGGTAGGAAAGGCAGGCAGGTCAACCAGAACAGCATCCGGTTTGCTACCCTACACTGGGGGTGGGGGAAAGGGGAATAGAAAGAGGAAGAAAGGGAGAGAGTAAGTACTGAGTACGTGTAGGAGGGACACCATACACAATGACACTATAAACGGTCTGTTAAGCCCGTGCTCTTCAAGTACCGCACTAGTGCACGAATCGCTTTTCGAGCCAGTGACGGGTGTGGCCACGGTCCGAGTATCTTTGACTCGGTGAACGGTCTCGAGTCCAGTCTGCGTAAAGTTGCCCACAGAGAGAGGCGTTGGACATCGTAGCGAGGGCAGGCACACAATAGGTGCTCGATGGTCTCCTCGCACCCACAGGAGTCGCACATCGGGTCCTCGGCCATTCCCATACGGTAGGAGTATGCGTTCGTGAACGCCACTCCCAGCCACAAGCGACACAACAAGGTTGCTTCGCCGCGGGAAAGGCTAGATGGCAGTTGTAGCCGTAGCGTGGGGTCCAGCAGCAGCAGCAAACGACTTTATCGGGGTCCTGAGGAGCTAAGCGGGGGCCTGCAGGTCCCTACCCAGCCGTTGGCTAGTCCCATGTCGGAACAGAGAGGCCATGCCTCTCCGCTCGCTCACGGGCCCTCTGGACAGCCAGGAGCTGGACGTCCTCTCTCGGGTCTGTGATGGCCTTCGTCCAGTCAGCGTGGGGTCCAGTTTACGTAATCTGCAATTGAAGCCACTTGAAATCCAGAGATCTTGGGACTTCTTGCGCGCAAGTAGGCGAAGTTCTCTGGCAGCGTCCGACCTCGCCAAAGGTGTTGGACGCGTCTTGGTATCTTCGTGGGGACACCGGGCAGCCTTGTCAGCTAGGTTGTTGCCGACGATGCCACAGTGAGCAGGAATCCAGTGAAATATAATGTGGTGTCCTCTTTCCAGAGCATGTTGGTGCAGTTCCCTGATTTCAGATGTCATTTGCTCGTAAGTTCTGTGACTTAATGTAGACTTGATGCTGTGAAGGGCTGCCTTAGTGTCGCAAAATACGACCCATTTCTCTGTTGGCTCTTCGGTTGGATCTTGGCTTCGGGAATGAAGCCAAGGATAGCACAGGGGTAACGATCTGGGGTTGGGGTTGAAATACAGAAAATAATGAAGCAAGAAAATGAAAGTGGGCGAAACAACTTGCCGTCGCCGGTGACCGAACCCACCGTTGTAGCATTAGGAGTAAGTTTTCGTGCTCTCGTGACTGTAGCCTACATGCAGTGCGAAAGAGTGAAATGCTGTTATTTGGCTGGAAGCGATCATACAAGTACAGGTAAGCACGCTATGCCTCACAAACAAGATGTGACAAGACAACCGGCACTACAAGACACATCCAAGCATCACTCTACCGGTATATATATATATATATATATATATATATATATATATATATATATATATATATATATCTATAGCAGTGCGATGAGTGGCATGACCCGCTCGCAGAGCAGCTGTAACTTTTTCAGAAATTAGGACTTACAGGGTCACGTATATTGGGTCTGCGCCTATCCTCATGTGCGTGCTTGTGAAAGTACACATGACTGTTGATACGTAATATAGTAACAAGACGAACTAATCTACTTTCGCTCGTGTAGTATTATTGGCAATTATTTTTATCTTTACCGTAAACAGACCACTACTCCTAAAAAAACGAAGAAAAAGCTTGTGTTTAAACATAAACACATAAAAAAAATCTGTGAAGCTGCTTTTTCTATTGAAAGAAATTATTCGTGGCAAAAGATACAATTCCTTTTTTATTCCCCCCCCCCCCCCCCCCCATCCCCTGGATTTTTTTTTGCCACATTGATGAAGTCGCTGACTACTTAAAAAGGAATAGCAAATAGTCCGCTATTCAACTCAAATGCAACTTGAATACAAATGCGCCAGCCAGTTACGCTCGCTTGCTCCAGTGACGTCATGGCGGAGGTTGGCTCCTTTCAATAACAGCGTCTTACGGGAAATACGATCGGAGGCAGAGGCAGAGCGCGGAGGCAGAGGGGGCAGATGTGGTGCGGTTTTGTGGGTGGAGGCGTACCGAGTCTTTCTAAGTTGTGACCGAGGACACAATTGAAACGGTAGTTAACGTGGCTCCAAGAACAAGTAGATTACTAATGCGCATTCCTTTCCTCATTTCCTTCCGATGAAGTCCCTCACCCAGCTTTCGTCAACCGCGCGTCGTAGCACGTGTTGAAGTCTCAGGAGTTGGGGCTTCGAAGACCACTAACGAGGACCGGAGTAGCACTATGCTGGGCATTCGGTGCGCAGCTAATCCGATGTGCTGTGGCGCGAGGTAAGAACGGCGAGGAAAACAGGCGGCAGAAAAGGGCGCCGTACTTGCAACTAAGTTTATTTGAGGAGATGACACCGAGTACGTATAATCTGAGTGAAGCTGCACATAATAAACGATGCAAGTACAGAACGCGCAGACAAGCTGTCAGGAAGCCGTTTCCCGAAAAAAATCGCTACTCGCTCTAGTGCAGAGACACGGAAAATACACTAGTAAATGAAACGTCTTTTATTTTTCTCGTTTAATAGGCTCCGGCAATACTCGGACAGGCACATCCATATTCTTGCTGTAGCGCGCTTGTACTCAAGCTCCTGCAGACGCGGCCGCACGAAGCACACTGGATTGGTAGCTGGGATTTTCGCTCCATTATCAATAGATAAAATGTGTTTCCTCGTGCAGTCATTAACAAAGCGGCCGGTTCGGTCCGCTTACATTCTGCCGCAGCTCGCGAGCAATCTCGTTAGATAGTCCCCTTCGCGTTCCAACGCAGAGGTGGCCTGGCAGCACGTGCTCCTTTTCCGGAAAGAGGCTTAGCAATTCGAGACAAAATCCGGTCACGAAGCCTCCACAGCTTATTGCTGACGTGCCGGCAGCTTTGTCGGCACCGACTGAGCTGTCGAGGATTCGTGTCCGGATTTCGTCTCGAATTGCTAAGCCTCTCTGCGAAAAGCGACGCATGCCTGGCCACCTTTATACGTTGCGCCGAGAAGGGGGGTTATCCACGAGATTGCCGCGAGCTGCGGCAGAATGTAAGCGGACCGAACCGGCCGTTGTGTGAACGAATGGGTAAGGGCCCACATTTTTTCCTTCGAGAACGGGAATTGCATCTGCCATTCCACTGAGCTTTGTGTGGCTGCGTGTGAGTGAGTGAAGTAACTTTATTTTGGTCCAGAGAAGACGCAGGGGAGACCCCGCGCCACCCGGCTAGTCCCACGTAGGGACCGCCAAGCCCAGCTTGACGGCCCGATCGCGGGCACTCTGGACGGCCAGGGTTTGGTCGTTGAGTTCGGGGCTGCCCAAGAGCGCAGCCCACCTATCCTCGCTGAAGGAGGAGCCGATGGCTTCACACTCCCACAACACATGGTCCAATGTTGCCCTTAATCCACAGGCATGGCAGTCCACACTGGGATATCTTTCAGGGTATATGGCATGAAGAACCGCGAGGTTAGGGTATGCACGGGCTTGTAGAAGTCGAAGGGTAACCGCCCGCGCCCTACATAAGGCGGGGTGCGGGAGGGGGAAGACCCGTCGTGACAGATAGTAGTGCGTGGTGATCTCATTAAACGTAAGCAAGGGTTCCCCGCGGGGCTGGGCGACTGCTGAGGCGGCGCGGTCAGTGAGTCCTCGCGCGGCCTCGTGTGCGCCCTCGTTAGGGTTAGAGGGAGAACCCTCAATCGACCCCAAGTGAGCGGGAAACCAAATGAGAGAATGCGGTGTGCCGCATTTGAGGATACGCCCGTAATAGCCTGAATGCGGTATGTGCTGGCCCCATGAATTGCTGGAAGTCATTACAAAAGAAACAAGAGTGATTCTTGCATTAGCGTACTTTCCGTGTCTCTGTACCAGAGTCAATATCGGATTTCATATGCTAATTTTCGATAGCCTGTGTCTGCGCGTGATGAGCTTGTATTGCTTACAGAGTTTATATATTCGGTGTTGCCTCCTTAAATAAATTTGGCTGCCAGTTTCTCGCTCTTTCTGTTTCCTCTTTCCTCGGCATTTTTTTTTGTACATTGTGCCACAGTCGGTCGGAGCAGCTATGTACTAACGACCCCAGCAGCTCAGGAACTGTGTTTTTTTGCGTTTCGCGGTTCGCTTTCCCGCACGACAACCCGAGAGAGTGGTTAGGAGGTTCCGCGAAAGCGGCCCTGCATGGGAAGCATCACACAGACACGCACGTCAAACTCCCGTCCGATCCGTCGGTATGGAGATGCCTCGAAGAATGGCTGCTAGGATGATCGGAAGTTCTCAGAAGCTATCGGAATATTATTTGGAAAGGGTGAAGCAGAAAAAAAAACACGGCGCCGAAAGGAAGAGGGTACCGCAGAAGGGCGTGCGCATTTGGCCTGCTTGGTTCACGACTTGAGAGAGACAGGACGTTTGGGAGCGTATAAAGGTACAGTTTAGATATTGCGGGATGAGTGCGTGCGACTGCTATCGGAAGCCTTCCATATCCAAAATAGTAGTGATGCATGCTTAAGATACGCTTCGCGATTTCACTCCTTCCGAAGGACATATCATTACGATTGGAGTGACTTCGTTTAGTAATACTAACACACGTGCTCCTGTTCCCTATTTTCTGTCCTTATTGTCGAACTCCTTGTCCCAGGGCAGGGTAGCGAAGCGGTTAACCTTCCTCCCTTTCACACCCGATTTCTCTCTATCTTTTGTTTGAGTGGTACACTATATTATTTTTTGAAGCAGGATATTTATGAACACTTGGTTGTTGGACGGCGCGCTTGTTGGTCTCCTTTCTTACGCCCTATTCTTCTCGTGGTGTTTATGCTTAAGACAAGAGGGTTGGGGCCTTTCCAAGTGCGCTTCAACAACCGGCCCTATATAGGAAAGAACTAACTGTTCCTGCCATGGTTTTCCTGACCGAAATCTCTTCGTGTTAGAACATGTTGTGAACCTGTTGGAAGATGGTTGTAAGTCTTGTTGGTACTAGCCAAATGACGAGTCGAAAGAATTACGCGCACCTTCGTTTTTTTTTGCGCCTAATGAGACAAGCACGCATTTGTTTAAACCGTCGATCTGTCGGACCACACTCTTAAAGGCGGCTGCTTCGGCTGTTGGGGCCTAGCGCGACGTGGAGGATATCTTTTTATATCTGCTTAGGGCACCCCTCACGAGGTTTTTGCATTGCAGACAGAAAGGGGCATGTTGCGTAGAACCCGTGCTCAAGATCGTTGCCTGGGAGGCAAGAAACTGCTGCCACGGCCGCGAAAACAGCTCGTATTACAAATAAAAGGCTTATGCACTTTCCCTCTCGAGGAAGTCCAGCTTACTGTCAGAAAATGAAGGTGACAAGCATTAACGCCTCGGTATAACACCCACTACATTAGATGTCACCAATTACGGCACCGGGTTTCTGTATATCGTCCAATAAATAATCCAATTCAGAGAGCGCAAGACCGCCACTGTAGGTGTGCGCCGCGCTGTTAAGAAATGAAGAGAAGAAGAAGATGGACAAAAAGAAGGTGAAGCTGGGGACGTGAACTAGACCCGGTCCCTCGGTTCCTGTATGGGAGAAGGGAATGAAGGGGTGCTGCTCAAGCCAATGGGAGAGAGTGTTTGTTGGTATAGTGGAGCTCGCATCCTGGCCTCATGGTGACGCAACATTTAGGTTTCTCTTATCTCCTCCAATAATGATCCAATTTCAAGAATCAACGCGGCAAAACGCAGTCCAGACACAACAGTACAAGTTCCAGTGTGTAAACAAAGCGTCTGATGTCACTTGAAGGCGGGGGGGGGGGGGGCGGAGCGCTTTGAGTTTCTCTTTGGACATGACTGTTAGTCCGACTGTAAAACTCGGCAACGTAGAACTTCAGAGTTCTGTAGGAGCTGTGCCCACAGAGAGAGAGAGAGGGAGAGAGAGAGGAGGGAAGAAGGAAAGCAGGGAGGTTAGCCAGACTGAGTCCAGTTTGCTACCCTACACGTGGGGAGGGAAATGGGGAATGAAAGAGAGAGAGAGAGAAAACGTGAGTCTGTACCGCAATTTCACATGCACTAAGTTAGGTGTAGGATGTCTATAGTCGGGCACTCAAGTCTGTTGCCTTCAGGTAGTGAAAAAGCGCTCGAACTACATTCTGGGCGAATGAACTGTGATGACAGGTTACCAAGAACTTTGCTTCTGTAAATGGCCTGTCATCCAATCTATTAAGGCACACTGGAGAGTCTGACGTTGATTATCAAAGCGAGAGCAGTGGCACAGAAGATCAGAGCAACACTGCATGTATCTCCTATGTGTCAGCGTTCAGCAACATACTTTACGAGAGACACCGACACTGAAGGAAGTTCACCTTTGCCCCTGACGACACGAAAATGAGCAAGTGTAATTGGCTGCCGTATGTGTGCGAATTAACTTTGAATTGAACAGCGGCGTACATCGCCGCCGCATAGTTCGATCGCAAACAACGTTAAAGTCGTGCGAACGCTGTGATCTGTTTTGCGCCCAACTATTATGTCTTGACAAGCCGCCATAGCGCTGCCATATGTTGTGAGCAGCAATGAGCTGCGAACCGGCGTAAAGCGTTCACGTCAGGCCTTGGCGGGGCAGGTGGTGGCCGGTATTGACGCGATGCGGATTGATCGATGAAACATTTCATTCCACATTCATGAGGGCTGTCGTGCGCGGGCGTGGCATGCAGCTGACATTCGTAACCCCGCAAATGACTTATTAGCGATAGCAGCAGGGGGCGTCAAAGCAAACAGTTCGAAGGCGTACTTTAATTTTTGTCTTCCTTCTGCCCATTCTTTTTCTTTTTTTTTAATCATGACTGCTATTAGGCGTAGCGATCGAACTGTCTGCTGCGGAAGGTGTTTGTGGGTCGTGCAGCCACCGGCCACTTTGTCGGTTCTCGTGGTGGCGTGCGAGGTCACAGATCTCGACTCGACCCCATTATGAGTAATTACACCGTCTGTGTGTGTTCGCCCGCATTCAGTGTGTCGACCTTTGTGTCGTTGCCTAACTTGGTTTAGGAACGGATGCATATTCCTTTCACGAATTATCCGTCTCACGCGCGCGCACGCGCACAAACATACAGGCGCACGTAAGCGATATAATGCACAGATACACGCACATGGGCTGTGTTCCAACACTCGCCATAGCCGGCAAGGTATGGAGGGCTAAGCGGACGGCCGTCGCCGTAAATCTCGTGCCAGTTCTGACGAAGACGTAAAAGAAGACGGCTTCGCGAAGGCAGAATCGAAGTCAAAATCGACGCAGGCTACTTTTCTGTCCAGAGAAGATGGCGTCCGAGTAGGACGCCTTGAAACTTGAGGGGAACATCATCTGCGCATAAGAAAACCCAGTCACGCATTCCTATGCGCTTTGCGCAAGGTACGTCGAGTTTTTAATAGGTTCTCAGAGGCAATGAGTTAAGATACATAGACAATGTGCGCGTTTCGCAACTTTTTCTTGTCGTTGTGAGGTGGCGTCACTCCGGAGAGGCGTCTTCCAGACATCTCGAGACACGTACCATTTGTGGGGCTTGAAGCTGTCTTGGCTGCCTGCTTAGGCTGTCTCTGATACTCGCCATAATTGGAACACGCCCTTGTGCGCAGCAACTGTTATCCTTAACACGAACACAAACAAACAAACAAAAAACGAAAAGCTAGCAAGCCAACATGCAAGCCAACAAGCAAGCAAGCACGCAAGCAAGCAAGCAAGCAAGCAAACCAACAAAACCATAGATGATATAAGAAATTAAAGGAACGCCAAGAACTGCAAATGAAGCAGAGAAGGGACTTTTGATTAAAAAATCCTTGTTTCCTATATTTATATACCTGAACTGGCAGCCACTAAAGGAAAGGGAATGAAGCGGCCTGCGAGGACGGTAATAGTGGAAACCGAGCGTATAGTCGAAACAAGCTTTAGGGATTAGTACCCTAAGCCCATTGTTGTTGTTGTTTTTCCTTTCTTTCACCGAAGTAAAATATACTGATTGGTAGTTGGGATTTTTACAGGCCATTGCGGCGCGTCGGTAATCGAAGATTGTATCTTAAGCGTGCTTCGGGCGCCACCACGACCAGAAATAATTTTTTTAACCGTTGTTGTAAAAACACAAAAAAGTAGATGCTTTGCGTTGAATTAGGAGGCCATGACTCCATTTGAATCTTTTACACGTGTTACGATATCTTTACGCGGAGGCAGATACTGAAGGGCAACAGGCTTACAGAATATTCACAAACGATTAGGCGTCGAAACAGCGGTCGTGAAAGCACGGAATACCATGTTATCAGCATCGAAATCATTATCGATATTTTCATAGGTGCATAGTATGACAATGATTACGCTGCCGCAAAAAAAAAAGAGATAAATCTGGACAAAAGTTATATCTTTGGTTAAGCTGACGCTATCGTCCACAGGTGCAAACTATGAAGGTTAAGTTGTTTACTTCTCTTTGTCGCAACTTCGAATATTGCAATTAAAGGGCCCTTCATCACTCACCAGGTTGGTCATTGCAAATGAACTCCGGAGCATCAAGGACGCACGCACAAAAAACCTCTGCGCCAGTATAGCAGGCCAGCAGTGATCTGAAAGAGCGTACGCTTGGGCACGTTGAAAATCCGTAGTAATCTGCTTGCGCAAAAGGTGACACAGTACTGTAAGCGGACAGGACTCTCCGTGTGGTTCCTTTCAGCAGCGATTGTCGAAGCAACATGATACAGTCTGCTCGATGATGAATAAGAAAGTGCAATAAAAGAAATATAGGATCCCTCCTGATTTCAACGGCTGGAGGAAAAAAAGGAATTGGTAAAACATTTTGCCTAGCGAGGGAGGAACAATGGTCGTGCACGCCCCTGGAGAAACAGGACTGGAAGAAGAACTTCATTTTCCCGGCTGCACTCAGCGCCACGCGTGTGGTTATCGGCTGCTTACTCTGAGTAGAGCGTAGGGTTGCTGCGCCAGGGGACATGCGTGAGAAATGAACCATCGGCGACAAGATATATTTATTTATTGCAAGTCTACTCGAGGAGGGGAAGGGGTTCAGACAGGTGACCACACGCCAAACCCTGGGAAGACAGGCAAAGAAATTGTCGCTTAAAAGAAAATAACCCTTCACATAAATCTGCGACTAAAGCATCACGTGACACTTACACAGGGTGGCGCTGCCGACACATTTGCTCGTTGACGACGCACAACACTCTAGTGGCGCCCTCGTCTTCCTTATCCGGGATTCAAGTTTAGTTTACTTTGGCGTGGATTCCGCGCTACGCCTGGGCTCCTCAAGTGTCGTATTCTCGTGAATAAGCCATTGATTTCTTTGTTGCTATCCTGACTGGTCGCCGAGTAGTCTGCATATCCTACGACGCACCCTTCGGCTATAGGCTTCCACTTCGTTCTCTGTACGCGCTTGATTAAGCAAACACGTTCGTACACCTGGCAGTGCTGTGCCGAAACCCAAACAATGCTCGACAGCCTGCTACCCGCAATATGCTTCTCAAAACAACCAATCGATCCCCACAGTGCGTGGAATCTGCACTTTTTTGTTGCTGACACATGAAACAAAAGAGGCTTCAGACAGGACGACAACCACAAGTACAGGTACAAGTATAATTTGCTACAGCACGTAAAATTACAAAGTACCACCGAAGCAGAACCTTCGTTACAGCGCTAAACCAGCGACAGCTAATCCCCTGCTTCGCTTTCGCAACAACTTGGTTTTATTGATGGTAGCTACGACTTGTCGCTATGATTACTTTGCCACTATTGTTACCGTAGGTGGAACTTGAATGCAAGCGGGCAGACAGCTTCGGCTGTTAACGCTGGAAGCGAGGCTATGCCATAGCAAGCCTTCATAAATTTTCAAACTGGCTTTAATGTGCAAATTCCCCGTTAGAAAGTCCGCCCATCTGCATTCATCATCATCATCATCATCATCATCATCATCATCATCATCATCATCATCATCATCATGCTGGTTACGCCCACTGCAGGGCAAAGGCCTCTCCCATACTTCTCCAACAACCCCGGTCATGTACTAATTGTGGCCATGCCGTCCCTGGAAACTTCTTGATCTCATCCGCCCACCTAACTTTCTGTCGCCCCCTGCTACGCTTCCCTTCCCTTGGAATCCAGTCCGTAACCCTTAATGACCATCGGTTATCTTCCCTCCTCATTACATGTCCTGCCCATGCCCCATTTCTTTTTCTTGATTTCAACTAAGATGTCATTAACTCGCGTTTGTTCCCTCACCCAATCTGCTCTTTTCTTATCCCTTAACGTTACACCTATCATTCTTCTTTCCATAGCTCGTTGTGTCGTCCTCAATTTGAGTAGAACCCTTTTCGTAAGCCTCCAAGTTTCTGCCCCGTAGGTGAGCACTGGTAAGACACAGCTATTATACACTTTTCTCTTGAGGGATAATGGAAACCTGCTGTTCATGATCTGAGAATGCCTGCCAAACGCACCCCAGGCCATTCTTATTCTTCCGATTATTTCCGTCTCATGATCCGGATCCGCCGTCACTACCTGCCCTAAGTATATGTATTCCCTTACCACTTCCAGTGCCTCGCTACCTATTGTAAATTGCTGGTCTCTTCCGAGACTGTTGAACATTACTTTACTTTTCTGCAGATTAATTTTTTAGACCCACTCTTCTGCTTTGCCTCTCCAGGTCAGTGAGCATGCATTGCAATTGGTACTCTGAGTTACTAAGCAAGGCAATACATCAGCGAATCGCAAATTACTAAGGTATTCTCCATTAACTTTTATCCCCAATTCTTCCCAGTCCAGACCTCCTGTAAACACGCCGTGAATAGCATTGGAGAGATCGTATCTCCCTGCCTGACGCCTTTCTTTATTGGGATTTTGTTGCTTTCTTTATGGAGGACTACGATGGCTGTGGAGCCGCTTAGATATCTTTCAGTATTTTTACATACGGTTCGTCTACACCCTGATTCCGTAATACCTGCATGACTGCTGAGGTTTCGATTGAATAAAACGCTTTCTCGTAATCAATGAAAGCTATATATAAGGGTCGGTTATATTCCGCACATTTCTCTATCACCTGATTGATAGTGTGAATATGGTCTATTGTTGAGTAGCCTTTACAGAATCCTGCCTGGTCCTTTGCTTGACAGAAGTCTAAGGTGTTCCTGATTCTATTTGCGATTACCTTAGTAAATAGTTTATAGGCAACGGACAGTAAGCTGTTCGGACTATAATTTTTCAAGTCTTAGGCGTCCCCTTTCTTATGGATTAGGATTATGTTAGCGTTCTTCCAAGATTCCGGTACGCTCGAGGTCATGAGGCATTGCGTATACAGGGTGGCCAGTTTCTCTAGAAGAATCTACCCACCATCCTTCAACAAATATGCTGTTACCTGGTCCTCCCCAGCTGCCTTCCCCCTTTGCATATCTCCCAAGGCTTTCTTTACTTCTTGCGGCGTTACCTGTGGGATTTCGAATTCCTCTAGACTATTTTCTCTTCCATTATCGTCGTGGTTGCCACTGGTACTGTATAAGTCTCTATAGAACTCCTCAGCCACTTGAACTATCTCATCCATATCGGTAATGATATTGCCGGCTCTGTCTTTTAACGCATACATCTGATCCTTGCCAATTCCTAGTTTCTTCTTCACTGTTTTTAGGCTTCCTCCTTTCCTTCTGCATTATCGTATAGTTACTGCAGTAGACTGTAGTATAGTCACATAGTTTACGTGGATGAATGTGCGCATCGTTTCCGTTAAAATATTGATATTCTGTCTTGACTATGGTGTCTCCTCTAGGGTTACGTGTTTCTATTTAGGAATGGTAATGCAGCGGGAAAAAACACGGACCAAAGGAAAATGTAACACACAAACCTGTGGTCAATGCATTCTCTCTGTTTTGCTATTCCTATTGCTGAGGCAACAAGCGGAATCTTCCATCCTGGGTACGCATGTCTAGTAATATTGACAATTGCCTCCAGGTAGCGGTATTTTTTAGTTAACAGAAATACGAAAGCAAACGAGTCCTTCATTGTTTTTGCTAATGCGCTGAGACTTTTATAAGTACTGACGAAATATCCAGCCAAGCTCCGTGTAGGAAACCAGAACAACTATAGATGCTATTTACATTATCTAGTTTGGCACCACGCGCCATTTAAGTCATACACGGCCATAACCGTTCTCGGCATTTACAAGGGGCATTTTCCCCCACGTATTATCTTCGTACATGTAGAAGAAGAATGGAACAAGAGCTTCTGCTGACGTCCCTGCGTGTTCCACGTCGGGGATGGTTGTGGACTCCTACGAAGGCCCACGTCTTGGATGCTGTTGTTCCTACGGGGAATGGTCCCGAGACCGTCGTTGACGCGACGGCCTCAATAATTGGCCTCTCTGAGGTCTACTGAGTTTAGCACATGGGAGGCCTCAACTTCCAAGTGACCGTCAAGAACATGGCTTCCGTGACTCTAATCATCGATGCTGGCTGCCTTGTCATCGGTGGTGAGCATTGTCCTGTCGTTCCCGTGGGCCCGCAGGTCACCAACGTAACCTGCCTCTACTTGCCGTCCTTCATTCCGAACGAAGTCCTCGTCCAGGCACTATCACCATACGGCAAGGTTCTGTCTGTCAACGCTGGTCTCATGAGCGGCCGACGTGGCGTGCCACGGGAACACGCTTCGTTCGTATGGAAATGAGTACTATAACCACAGTCCTCAATTATCTGCGAGTATCTGGTCATCGTGTGACGTTCGACTACCGCGCCTTGCAACGCGTGTGTCGTCGATGCGGCTCCAGCGACCACTACCGTGCACAGCGCACCGCAGCGTTCTGTGGCCGTTGTGGTGTCCATGGCCGCGAAAGCGACAGACATGACCGTCCTTGTCGGCGTTGCGGGGATTGTCACCCTACGGTCGCGTACCCTGTGGGGCGTTCATACTCGGATGCTGCTGCTCGAGCCTTTCTCCCCTTACCGCCGGCGTCAACTGCAGTTTCGACTGAGCGTGACGCCGTAACCAAAGAAATCGCCCTGACACCGCAGCAACCAGTGTCGACAAATGAAAAATAAGAGGCATGCAGCTCGGGAAGTCACAACACGCCATGTTCGCCGGCCTCCCCTACTGAAGAAGACCGTGACGTGGCGGATCGCAGCACTCCATGGAGCGATGGACATGCATGCTGTGGCCGATAGCGCCTCCACAAAGGCTGCTACCATCAGTCCTCCTGATCGCAGCGAGGTTTAAAACACAGATAAACACCTGACTCTGTGATTACTACGGTCGATACACCCACGAAATCTGCTGTGGCTTCATCCATCTCAATTACATCGCCTACAACGCCGCATCTGTTAAATCTGAATGAGCCCCCGGCCGCCGAAGTTGTCGGCGGCGATGAAATCAATCCCGCCGCCTTATCGCTACCGACACCATCCTCATCAGAAAACAGCTTCAGCCTCGGAGTTGATAGCAGCGTTGGACTCTCGTCAAGCCTGGATAAATTAGACATAGAAGTGACGGCCCCACGACACGTAAAGCGTGCCCATACGTCAGCCTCTGGCTCGGACAGCGGCCCGGATCACCGTGCCGAGTTAGAGCGTGCCAAAAAAACATCGGCCTTCTTCGTGAAGGTAGAAGTGACGCGTGCACTGCTTAACCCCTGAACTTGTTCCTGGGGCGCCGACTTGAACAACACGACCAGGTCAGTTTGGTGGTACATTTAATTAAATATGTCTAAGACACGCGAGCAGATGTGCAAGGCCCGGGCTAGAGTCGCCCTGATTGGAACGCGTGGGAGTTGCGTCGCCT